>NW_022604280.1:0-107801 GCF_008692095.1 Etheostoma spectabile
ACTCATTTCATACTTTTGTCATTTAACATGTCACTGAAAGTTCACCTTTTAAAATACAACAAGTCATAAATAAAACCATAAGACTCCAAAACAACCTTCAAGAGATGCGTTATACATAAAAATCCTAAAACCTCCAAAACAATTGTGCTTTAAAATGCATTACAGATAACATTGTCATAGATTAAAAGGTATAAAAGGTTTTCAATGTAAATGAGTGTCTATGTTAAAAACTCCTCAGCAGGGAGCGCATATGTTATGAATAAAAAGTCCACTGTTGTGCAGGAGTGGGGTGAGTCCCTACCAAGTGGGAACTCATTCCGCTCCCCCAAACAGATTGGTCTCTCGGGATCCTGTCGAGGTGCTCAGAGGAGACCTCACCCTGTAGCTCCTTCCACCGACCTCACCCGGAGGGTCAGGCCGCCGCTGCTTTGAACTTGTACTGTGTGGCTCCGGCTCCTTCGTCCGAATGGGCACAGAGGCGATTCTTCTTTTGAGGCTGTGTCCTAGGCCCGCGCCTGCAGCTCGGCCATTCGGACCGTCGCTGCGGCCATCCGATCACAGCCTCGGGGGGGATCTGCATGTGCTTCCTTACCAGCAAGTTTCTGGAGGTCCATATGGCGTCTTTGATGGCGGCTAGGGTGAGCCACTGGTTGGCAAATGTTCGTGCTGGTATCTGTTTTCTTGGCTCCCCCGTACAGCACCAGCTGTGGTGTAAGGACCTCCCTTGCTGGCAAGTACGGGAATTGCAAGGAGCCGGCCATTGCCCACTGTTCTACGGCAGCGCTGCACTCCCAGAGCAGGTGCCTCACCGACTCAGGCGCGCCACAACCTGGTCGGGGGCAAGTTGCGTGCGCCGACATGCCCCGGGAGTGCATTACGGACCTGACCGGAGGATCTCGTGAGCCACCATCCATGACAGGTCCCGGAGTCTGTTTGGAAGAGCGGGATGGTTACGTTGCGCCAAACTGTTGAGGGCTCGCCCAATGCGAGCCCGCGCACTGGACTCACTGGTTCCGCTCCTGCACAACAGAAATGAGAGAGCGGTGAGTAGTTAAAACCTGCAACTCCTCCTGCTCAAGGTTAAAATGCCTTAAAAATGACTGGATAAAAGCGTAAGCTGGTGGCAGGTTAAAAGACACTGGAACTCTGAGGTCTGTGGGTAAAATCTTGATTTTCCTGAGGTACGACCCCATCCAGAACCTTGTCATCGCTGCGGTCTTGGGGTTACTGGATGGGGCTGTGGCGGTTAAAATGTGCAGGGCGGTGTATCTGCTCCCTAAAAACAAGTACAGGTCAGGCACTCCTTTTCCTCCTTCCTCCTTTGGCTTCTTCATCACGCTTGTTTCAGTCTTCCCACTTGGAGCCCCACAAGAAATAAAAGATGGCTCGTTCCAGGTCTAAAATCGTTCTCCTAGGCGGGATAAAAACAGAACTGATTAGTAAAAGCAAAGGTAAAATCACTGCTTTAATGATTAAAACCTTTCCTTCTAAAGTCAGTCCTCTAAGTGTCCAGTATCCTAGTCTCTGTCTGACTTTCCCTACCTTGTCTGCCCAATTTGTTTTCCCTTCCCCCTCCCTATCAAACTGATCCCAAGTATTTTTTGGTCGGTCCGGGTCACAGTCAGGGGGAGTCCTGTCGTCTCAGTCGCCGTCCATGGTCCATAAAAATGGGCTTGGGTCTTGCTTCGGTTGAGCTTCGACCCAGAGGCCTGTCCGAACCAGTCAGTCAAGTCCAGCGTCCTGTTGACAGATAAAAGGTCAGTGCATAAAATGTTGATGTCGTCCATATATAAAAGCATTTTTGTCTCGAGTCCCCCGCTCCCTGGGACTCTTACCCCATGGATTCGTTGGTCCCTTCTCAAGATCTGTGCCATCGGTTCTATTGAGAGGACGTAAAGGAGGGCAGATAACGGACAACCCTGACGGACACCGCAGTTTATATCCACTGCTGCTGTCAGATGCCGTTAACAATGAATTGCTGTTGATCCCCGGTACAGCAGTCCCACCCAGGCTATAACCTTCTTGGGAACCCCATTTTTTGCAGTACCTGAAAGAGGTACTGGTGCGAGACCCGATCAAAGGCTTCTCAAAATCTAAATTCAGGACTACTAGCCGAATGTTTCTGTCTCTCGCATAACAGATGGTGTCTCGGATCAGTACGAGGCTGTCGGTGATCTTCCTCCCCGGGACGGCACAGGCTTGATCCGGTGAATCAGCTCTCCTAAAAACAGGGACATACGTGAAGCTAATAATTTGCTAAAAAGTTTACAGTCGACATTTAAAAGTGTGATGGGTCTCCAGTTTTTCAAGTCTGTCTTGTCTCTGTCTTTATGTAAAGCGTCACTATCCCTACTCTAAAACTGTCAGGAGTCGGTCCAGTTGTTCAAAATCCATAAAAACAACAAGCAAGTCTGGTGCTAAAATGTCCCAAAATGTCAAGTAAAATTCCAAGGGAAGCCCGTCTTCTCCTGGTGACTTCCTTTCTTAAAAGTTTTTACACAGTTGTTAGTTCAGTCATGGTAAAATCTTGAGTTAAGAGCACATTGTCATTTTTGCTTGTTCAATTGATTTTAAACTTCGGTCATGGTGTCTTATTAACTGCTTTTTCCGTGTACAGTTCACGGTAAAGTCTTCGACAGTTTCTTTAATTTCCTCTGTTGTGTTAGCTATGCACCCGTTTTCTTTTTTAAGTCTTAACATGCCCCCCTTTATTATGATTTCTTAAAAAAATATCTTGTGCACTTCTCTCCTTCCTCTATTTCCCTCTCCTTGCTTCTTAGTATGACACCTTTGCTTTTAATTTCTGCTAAAACCGACATCTCTGTTTTAATTTGTTTTATTTCCTCATTAAAATCCATTCCCTGTTGGATTATTAAAATACCTCTGAAGTCGTTTCTGCAGTCCCATCATGCGTCTGTTGTCCCTATCTTTTTTCCTCTTACCTGCCTGTCTGTAAAAAGTCTTAGTCTTCCCCTTCACCATTTCCCACCACTGTGCGCGTGTATCGTAAAAGTCTTGAAGGGTCTGCCATTCTTTGTATTGCTCCCTGTACTGCCTATCTAGCTCCCTGTCTTCTAACAGGGAGCAATTGAGCTTCCACAGACCGCTTCCTGCCGTCACACCGGAAGAGAGTGAAAGAGTGCAGGAAAGCATTGCGTGATCGGAAAAGAAAACAGGTACTAATCTAGCACGGTTGTGGGCAGTCACGTGATAAAATGTAGTCTATGCGAGAGGCTGGGTGCCGTCACTACTGAACCAGTGAAGCCTCCTCTCTGGGATGCATGGTTTTAAAACAGTCCACAAGTTTAAAATCGCTACATATACTTTGTAATAAAAGTGAAGTCTTGTCTGCTTTAAAATCATCCCGTTCTTCTCCTGTCGTTCTGCTTAAAATACAATTAAAATCCCCCCTACGACTAAAGGTAGCCTACCTAGCATGTGGGGCTGCAGGTCTTCTAAAAGGTCATACCTGTCATTCTTGTCATTAAAGCCATAAATATTTAAGACTTTAAAATCCCTCCCCATAAAAGTCAGGTGTGTTAAAAGTGCCCGACATCTCTCACCACAGTGCTGCCCTTTACCAAGACTAGAGGGTTTTTTATTAAAATGGCCACTCCATCACTCTTGTTTTCATTTGACCCGCTCCATAGTGACGTTTGTGGCCATAACTCCTCCCATTCCCTGTAGTGCTTAAAAATGGAAGGCCACATTCCTGTAATAAAAACACATCTGACTTAAAAGAGTTAAAGAAAGGATAAAACCGTCTGGGCTCTAACTCTCGACTTGACGCTTCTCACATTGATAGTTGAGAAGGTGAGTGCCATGAGTATGGTTAAGAATAACAAGTATGACATCTTAAAGACAGAAAGGGAGGGACTTCAAATATTTAAACAACAATTATTGAATTTCTTGTGAATGGAGCTCTTCTTCATTCTCACAGGTGAGAGAGGACGGGGTTGTTGAACTCCATTTCCCTTTCGGACTCTGGGAGTTGGCCTCTGACGCAGGGTTGCGTTGAGCTTAGAGACCTTAGGGGTTGATTGCAGAGCTACAGTGGTGCTCAAAAGGTTACATACACATGCTTAAGTTGACTAAAAAGAGGAATAAAAAATCATTGTTTTGGACTTTTTTTTAATACCTAAAAAAAAATGAGGTAAAATCCAACCTTTTAAGGACACCAATTTCTTGTGAATGAATAACGTATTGTAAAAAATAAATGTTCTTATGTAAAATACAGGGGTCATAAGGATACCTACCCCTATGTTAAATTCTCCATAGAGGCGGCGATTTGTATTATTAAAGGCCAGTTCTCCTGGATTCAGGATATTATGCATCCTGATCAAGTTCCCTGGCCTTTAGAATTAAAATAGCCCAAACTCATCAATACTCTCTCACCATGCTTAGAGATAGGCATGGTTTATTCAGTTAGACTAACTGGTTTGATTGCATTGAGAGATGATTTTATAGAAAGATTCCATGCCTACTTAAGCATGGTGAAGAGTATGTGATGTGATGTGGGGCTATTTAATTCTAAAGGCCAAGGGAACTTTATCAGGATGCATAATACCTGAATCCGGAAATAACTGGCCTTAATAATAAAAATCGCTCTGCCTCTAGGGGACTTTAACATAGGGGTATGTATACTTAGACCCTGTATTTTAAATAAGAACATTTCTTTATTTACAATAGTTATCATTCACAAAGAAAGTGGTGTCCTTAAAGGTTGGTTTTTACCTCATTTTTTAATTAAGGTATTAAATAAATTTCCAAAACATGATTTTTTTATCTCTTTTTTAGTCAACTTAAGCATGTGTATGTAAACGTTTTGAGCACCACTGATGCTTAGGAAGAGAATTCATTGGGTGAATCGGAGGGGAAGACTCTGGGCCCTCCACAGATGAAATGTCTGAGTCAGTCCCAGGGCCTTCCATTTTTCCGAGACCTCCAGGGACTCAGAAGACAATTCTGAAATTAGCCTCTTGCTGGCTGGGCATTGGGGAGGGGGACATCCTCACATCACCCTGTGACTGGTCAGTTTTGTTTCTGAGCCAGCCATGGGCTAGCTCCGCCTTCTGCCTGCATTGCCACCACTCCTCACTGTTCACCACTGGTGGGGGCAATTGCCGGCCCCTCCTTCTCCCGCCTCCCTGATCCTTCTCCTCCAATCACAGGATTTGGCGGGAGATTTGAATTTCCAGCCCAAAACAGCACTCCAAACGATTCATCTTGTTCCTTCTCCGTTCTTTTTGCTGCCGTCTTTAATTTGTTGGCAAATGACATTTGGGCAATCTCTGAAGAGGTGGTTTGTTTCTCCTCAAAGATTGCACTTCCTGCCATTGGTACATTCCATTGAAGTATGCCCAATTCTCTACATTTGCCACAAATAATCTGTGGCACGCTATGCAAGGTGCCCATTCTCACCACACTTGCGGCAGAGTTTGGGCTGGCCTGGTAGTGGATGTAGCCCCTGTTGTTTCCCAGAACTATCATGGATGTGCAAGTTTTCAGGCCCTGGAAGCTTGGGGGTCCTGCAATGGTTGGAGGGGACCCTCCAAGCACAATTCCAAATGCCATCATCATCTCTCACCCTTGGTAGCCTGGCCTTTCACAGTGCAAAATTGCCCAGCATATAAACAAATGTCATCTGCATACGGTTTCATTGGAACATTCTGACAAGTACAGTTTTAGCTGCATTGCAGTCAGTTTCTCAACATTAAATGCAGTAAACTGGTGTTTTGCATTTTCGAAACGTATCCAAAATTCTTCAGAACGGCCAGCGGAACAAAGCTTATATCAAAACCTATAAAAGGTAAAGTCAAGATACAGTTTATGTCTTCTGGGTGAATTTCAAGATTTTCTGGATAGCCTCCTGGAGAAGTCAAGCCTTGATATAACAAGGGGTCATTTTCGTTAAAGTAAATCGGACACTGTGGTGCCTCCGCATGCCGGCATGGTTGGACGACATGGTGGAGGCACCCACACTTCAAACGGGATGAAAGAAGCTAAAAAACGCCTAAAACAGTCTAAAAAAAAACAAGTAAGCTAAAAATAAGGTAAAACACTGATTAAAAAGCAAAATAAAGCTTGCCTAATAAATACTAAAAACGCACTTACCTTTCTGTTTGGTCTGGTCGATGTTGTAATCCCCACAGAGTGTAAGCAGTCCTCTAGACCAAGAATCCTCCAGTGAAAGTATTCACCTACAAACAAGATGAAATTTGTTCACAAAGAATGATAACTATCCTCCAAAAACCCGCTACAAAACTAGGCACAACAGGCAAAAGTGTTGTCCGGACATAGGAGGCGATCGCCAGTCTTAGCAAAAGGCAGAGAAGCGATGACACCACCTCTTTGCTGTCCGATGCGACCTCCCCGGACGGTTCTCAGTTGTCACGGTCCAGTAATTTTAAAAGGACATAACAGCTGCTACTTGGCACCCCCGTCCAAGCAATTTGGTTTTCCCAAGTGGTCAAGCTTCTGCCAACCTGCAATGTTCCCATGCTGTCACATTTTAGCTGCGTTTAAGAATCTGGGTTCCTTATGGAGAGCACATTTGTTTTTACAAGTACAAAAGGCTTAAACCAAACAGCAAAGCCCACCAAAAATAATTTCAACTCATAGGCGTTCCTCTCCACGGAAGTCTTTAGTAAAAGGCGAAAGGCTTGTGCGTTATGAAGAGAAACCAGAGTAAGTGCAGCCCACTCTCGAGAGCAAGCCGAAATGCCCAGTCTTCCCAGTCCCAACCCTCGCGGTGATTCTCACTTGGTGTGCCGCTTTCCAAATCCAAGGCCTGGCCTATTGCCACACTGTCACAGGGCAATATTTTGTCCTTGCTGTTTTTCCGCCATAAATAGTGCAAATCTTGCTACACTTTTGTATGGCTTTATCTTGCAATATTATAAGTTTTGATACCAGGAACCAACGAGGTCATTCAGGTTTTTGCGACAACTTCTGACGGTAAAATCTGCCAGCCATGTCTCTTCAGGTCCATTGACGTTTGAGCAACGGGCAGCTCCACGTGCATCGTCAATTGTTTTTCCACAAGACAGAAGATGGGTGCACCGTTCCCAGCGACGCTGCAATACCGGGTCGATGCATGGAGTGAACGGAGCAAGCCCCTTTTTCAAACTCCCATTGCTAAAAATCCATTTAATATGTTGTCCCCTGATAGAGGACATATCAGATATTAAACTGATAAGAACATATTTTTTTTATTTTTTTATGTTTTTTTATTAAAGTTATTAAATTCAAACCACAAGCTTCAACAGACCATACAATACAATAAATAATACAATGCACAACCTACCCTCAACCCCACACAACCCATACCAAACCATAAAACAAAACAAACCAGACAAACAAAAACTGCATGATGTACCATTCCCACCCTAACCCTCATTTCCACCTCTCCAAGGCAGCATGCTTCCCCACTTTCAATGTCCTTTTGATTCTGCTTTCAAATCGAACTCAACCCGCCTGTCACCCCACCACCCCATCATCCTGTTCTCCTAACCAGGTCTTTCCTAGCCCACCACAAGCCCCTCTTCACAATACTAACAATCAACCATGGAAGGAAATTTGCACCCCCCAAACCTACCACGGTCCACCATTTCCCATGTCAGCCGAAGCCCAGAAACCAATTGTTCCCACATCGCCCCAGCCCTGCCCCAAACCTTACCAGCAAACGGACAGCCCCACATGACATGTCTGACTGTCTCCACCTCTTTGCACCCCAACCTAGGACAGACTGGAGACTTCGCCAAACCATGCCTGTACATTATATCACGCACCGGCAGGCACCTGTGAAGGCACAACCAATTTAAATCCTTAAGACCATTGTCAAGCCCTCTCGGCTGGATAGCCCTCCAAATCGGAGATGGGGTACCAACCACAGGTGGCGCAATCACTCTCCGACTTACTTCTCCATAGAGAACCCTGTGATCCAGCCTCAATGCTGGATCTGAAACCTCAGGATGAGCCTTCAACCACCTGGCCGCATGGAGGTAGTGCCATGGCAACTGCTCCACCCGGGGTGCCAGATTGCTCCAAACCATCAGACCTCTAGTCTGATAAGCGAAATAGAGCCTCAGGAAGTAACCTGACGGATGCACCACTGGAGCAGACAACTCCTGAGTCAAAAATGACACAAACATGCAATCCAGTTTCAGCGGGAGGTGCGGCACACCTCTCCCCCCAGCATCAACACAGCCATCATACGTGCCCTTGCCACATACTCAAAACTCCCACCCCAAAGGAAACGGAAAACAATCCGCATAAGTGGCCTCCTCATACCAACCGGAAGCGGGTAGATGTACGCCAAAACACAGAGAAGGCAATATATCCACCTTCAGAACAAGTACCTTCCCCACAAAAGTCAGGCACCGTCCCTTCCAGAGTGCGAGCTTCCTCTGGACAACCAGCAATCGCCCAGACCAATTGGCCGTCGCACTTTGAGCCCTGTCAAAACTGACCCCAAGCACCTTCAAAGGTCCCGTGCAGAGCGTCAGCCCTCCTGGCACATTCATCTGTCCCACCCAACGACCAAAAAGCTTAACGGCAGACTTAGAACAGTTCAACTCTGTCCCTGCCACCCGACCATATCCCCGTAGAATCTCCAGGGATCTTATCAGGCAAGCCTCACTGTCCAACAGCAGAGTGGTATCATCTGCATACTGAGACAGCTTCACCCTAAGGCCCCGCTGCCCGGTACCAAAAACCCTTTCACACCTGGATCAGCCCGAATGACTGCTGCAAGGGGTTCCATGTAGAGAATGTAGAGCAGAGGCGAGAGAGGACAACCTTGCCTCACCCCAGAAAAAACCCGGAACACATCCCCAAGATGACCGTTAACAGATACTGTACTCCCCACCCTTTGTACAATATGCCCAGCCACCTAAGAAAACCCTGACCAAAACCCAACCTCTCTAACACCCTGAACATAAAACCCCATTGCACCCTGTCAAAAGCCTGCACCTGGTCAAGCGCAACCACCATAAGTGGCACCCGCCTGTCCTCAGCCCAAGCAACAGCATCCCGGATGAGCTGGAGATTCCATCTCAAAGAGCGCCCCGCAACCCCACATGTCTGGTCCACATGGACCACATGAGGAAGCGCCAACCCCAGCCGATTTGCCAGTACCTTAGCCAGGAGTTTATAGTCGACACACAACATTGTAAGTGGTCTCCAATTCCCCAGATCGGTGCGATCCCCCTTCTTATACAGAAGGGAAATCACACCCGTGGCCACCGACCGTCCCATCACACCTGTTCGAAACATGTCAGCCAACACCTCCAAAACAACCGGACCGAGTAAATCCCAAAACTTGAGATAAAACTCTACCGGAAGTCCATCAATACCCGGCACCTTCCGCTTGTTCATGCCCCTCAGAGCCCCTTCAAGTTCTACAAGGGTAATCGGAGCCCCCATAGCCTGCGCAATGTCAGCAGGAACCCGTTGGGTCAGTGCATCCAAAAAGACCTCACCCCCCTCCACCTCTATCTCCCGTTCCCGAAAATGCGTGCGGAAATAGCCAGTGGCCGCTAGCACCATTTCAACCTCACCGTCTACAACCCTGCCCTGCTCGTCCCTCACCCCAATAACCACCTTCTTAGCCCTGTCAGCCCTTATAGATGAAAAGAACGCTGCAGAACATGTCTCGGCACCCTCAAGGTAAGCACTACGAGCACGCAGTAAGTATGCTCGTGCCCTACCCTCATAAATCACCCTCAATCGCTCCTTTAAGGAGCCACAAACCCCTTGATTCACAATGCCACCACAATTTCCCCTGGCATACTCGAGCTCGAGAAGGTACTGCAGGCGATGCAACTCCCTCCTCGCCACCCTCACCTTTCTTCTACAATACTGGATACAAAACAACTTCACGCGCTCCTTGACTACCTCCCACCACTCAATCACCCCTGAGCACATAGGTCTGAGACCTAACAGACCACTAAAAAATACCCGAAAAAAGCGTTCAAAAACCGCCTCCTCCAAAATACTAATATTAAGACGCCAGTACCCAGGGCCAAAAACTGGCATCACCGAGTGTACCTCATACAGAAGCCCAACATGATCCGAGAAAAACACAGGGAGCTGTCGACCCGCCACCAAACCATAAGACCCTGCAAAAAACACATAATCTAAAACCCTCTGTATTCCCCGGGAGTTCCGCCACGTGGGCCCCTCCAACCGCGGACTCACCAACCTTGCCCCATCAACCAAACCATGTGTGGCCAGTAGGTTGGAAAGAAAAACACAGCTGGGATCACCCCCATTACCCAACTCTAGATTGAAATCTCCACCCAAAATCACCTGCCTATTAGTGACAAGATGTGGCGCCAACAACCCAAAACTATCCTGCCTTTCAGCTGGAGTCTGTGGTCCATACACCACAACCACCCTCATCTTGGCAGACCCCCAAGAGACATCCACCCCCAGAATTCTCCCCTGAACAATAACAAAAGAAGACTCCACCCTTATCTCCTTAACCCCAAACAAAATCCCCACCCCAGTAGAGTGTACCCCCCCTACACTCCACGCCGAATCACCCTTTGTCCACTCCCCCGAAAACTTCCTAACATCACCCTGATCCCGCAAATGTACCTCCTGTAAAAAACAAATGGCCACCCGAAAAGACCCCACAAAATCAAAAACAACCCGTCTTTTCACCGCATCCCTCATCCCCCTTGCATTCAAGGAAAGAACCTTAAACGTACCCATGGTATACAGAAAAAAAACAGACAAAAAAAAAACACAACCAATCAAAAGAAAAACCCAGACCCTCCACACTATGAGTAACAATCCCCATCGTCCATCTGTTCCGCCCAAGAATAAGGCACTTCATTCGGTACGTTTGAAGGTCTGTTTGTCCCACTGTAGGCATCCACCCCTCCGGAGAAGACAGCATCGGCAAGTCTGGGGAGGGACCATACCCTAACCCCAAAACAGCAGCAAGAACATCCCCAGAAACGTCCTCCACCTCCCCACCCTCCCCATCACAGGTGTCCCCACTCCCCTGCACCTGGGCCCCACCCTCCACTACCTCCCCCACAGCCCCCAAGAGGTGCCCCACACCCAGACCCCCCTCAGCTCCCACTATAGCCCCCCCATTGCGCCTCCCACCCTTTGATTTCTTACTAAAACCCCCCTCCATAGAAACCCTACCCAAATACCTGAGAACCTCGTCGCGCCCCTGCTTCACTGTCCCGGAGGCCACGCCAGAAGCTGCGACCAACAATCCCCCCTCAGTGACAAGGGACACCCGAGTCTCCACGTCTACCTCTCCCGAGATGACTGCATCCTGCCCTTGAAGGAAGGTCCCTCCTCCGGTCGCATCCTCCAAACTCGCCTCCACCCGGACAGTCTCCCGCCCTCCACTTGCCTCACCACCCAAGAAAGGCTCCACTTCCACCAGCTTCCCTGGAACACAACTTGCAAAGTCAAATCCACGACCTGACTCCTTGGGCCCTTCTGACGTCCCAGCTGCCCGGGTCGCCTCAGCAAAAGTCCTCCGTCGTCCAGGACATGTCCTGTAGAGGTGGTCGAAACTCCCACATCCATGACAGGCTCTAGGGGTAGCACATGCGTAGGCCTCATGGCCCATCTGTCCACAGAAACGGCAGCCCGCTCCCGTACAGCCTGCCTCCGTATGACCGGACTTCTTGCATCTCCTGCAAAAATCCGGTTGTCTAGAGTAGAAAAGATATCCACGATCCCCTCCAAGACTGAACTGCGCCGATGGATGTGTACAGCCGCCAGGTCCCTCCGGATCAGGGTTCAGCAACACCTGAAACTGTCGCCTACCAGTCCAAAACCCCATTGGATCCTTCACATATCTAGCACTCGACACAACCTCGCTGTATCTCCCAAGAAAGGCAGCCAAGGCCAGGTCAGTCACATAAGGATTGTACATATGAATGGAAACCATCCGGAAATTAGGCCTGTCCAGGTTCAAAACCTTGTAGTAAGCAAGAGGCCTCACCCCAGTTTCAGCTCTGCAGCACTCTGCCACCCGACCATAAACGTCCTCCGTCCGAAAGGAGACATCAAAAGCTTTCTCCTGCGGATTCCACTGGATGCAGTAGACCTCGTCAACCTTCAGGCGGAGCTGTCCCACAATAACTCCCTTGCAGAAAAACACATGAGACGAAACCTGCTCCTCTTCATAGTCCACCTGGAACCGCAGCGTGTATCTCAGACCAACTCTCGGAACATGCTGCTCCCGTGCTCCTCCAGCTGCCATGTTTCAAGCAATTTGCCGTCCACGTGTAATCTCCCTCACTTGATCTTAGCCAAAGGCCGAGAAGCGATGACCACCACCTCTTTGCTGTCCGATGCGACCTCCCCGGACGGTTCTCAGTTGTCACGGTCCAGTAATTTTAAAAGGACATAACAGCTGCTACTTGGCACCCCCGTCCAAGCAATTTGGTTTTCCCAAGTGGTCAAGCTTCTGCCAACCTGCAATGTTCCCATGCTGTCACATTTTAGCTGCGTTTAAGAATCTGAGTTTCCTTATGGAGAGCGCATTTGTTTTTTACAAGTACAAAAGGCTTAACCAAACAGCAAAGCCCACCAAAATAATTTCAACTCATAGGCGTTCCTCTCCACGGAAGTCTTTAGTAAAAGGCGAAAGGCTTGTGCGTTATGAAGAGAAACCAGAGTAAGTGCAGCCCACGCTCGAGAGCAGCCGAAATGCCCAGTCTTCCCAGTCCCAACCCTCGCGGTGATTCTCACTTGGTGTGCCGCTTTCCAAATCCAAGGCCTGGCCTATTGCCACACTGTCACAGGGCCAATATTTTGTCCTTGCTGTTTTTCCGCCAATAAATAGTGCAAATCTTGCTACACTTTTGTATGGCTTTATCTTGCCAAGTATTATAACAACGTTTTGATACCAGGAACCCAACGAGGTCATTCAGGTTTTGCGACAACTTCTGACGGTAAAATCTGCCAGCCATGTCTCTTCAGGTCCATTGACAGTTTGAGCAACGGGCAGCTCCACGTGCATCGTCAATTGTTTTTCCACAAGACAGAAGATGGGTGCACCGTTCCCAGCGACGCTGCAATACCGGGTCGATGCGTGGAGTGAATGGAGCAAGCCCCTTTTTCAACTCCCATTGCTAAAAATCCATTTAATATGTTGTCCCTGATAGAGGACATATCAGATATTAAACTGATAAGAACAGATACTACACTTGATCTTAGCCAAAAGGCCGAGAAGCGATGACCACCACCTCTTTGCTGTCCGATGCGACCTCCCCGGACGGTTCTCAGTTGTCAAGGTCCAGTAATTTTAAAAGGACATAACAGCTGCTACTTGGCACCCCCGTCCAAGCAATTTTGGTTTTCCCAAGTGGTCAAGCTTCTGCCAACCTGCAATGTTCCCATGCTGTCACATTTTAGCTGCGTTTAAGAATCTGAGTTTCCTTATGGAGAGCGCATTTGTTTTTTACAAGTACAAAAGGCTTAACCAAACAGCAAAGCCCACCAAAAATAATTTCAACTCATAGGCGTTCCTCTCCACGGAAGTCTTTAGTAAAAGGCGAAAGGCTTGTGCGTTATGAAGAGAAACCAGAGTAAGTGCAGCCCACGCTCGAGAGCAGCCGAAATGCCCAGTCTTCCCAGTCCCAACCCTCGCGGTGATTCTCACTTGGTGTGCCGCTTTCCAAATCCAAGGCCTGGCCTATTGCCACACTGTCACAGGGCCAATATTTTGTCCTTGCTGTTTTTCCGCCAATAAATAGTGCAAATCTTGCTACACTTTTGTATGGCTTTATCTTGCCAAGTATTATAACAACGTTTTGATACCAGGAACCCAACGAGGTCATTCAGGTTTTGCGACAACTTCTGACGGTAAAATCTGCCAGCCATGTCTCTTCAGGTCCATTGACAGTTTGAGCAACGGGCAGCTCCACGTGCATCGTCAATTGTTTTTCCACAAGACAGAAGATGGGTGCACCGTTCCCAGCGACGCTGCAATACCGGGTCGATGCGTGGAGCGAATGGAGCAAGCCCCTTTTTAAACTCCCATTGCTAAAAATCCATTTAATATGTTGTCCCCTGATAGAGGACATATCAGATATTAAACTGATAAGAACAGATACTACACTTGATCTTAGCCAAAAGGCCGAGAAGCGATGACCACCACCTCTTTGCTGTCCGATGCGACCTCCCCGGACGGTTCTCAGTTGTCACGGTCCAGTAATTTTAAAAGGACATAACAGCTGCTACTTGGCACCCCCGTCCAAGCAATTTTGGTTTTCCCAAGTGGTCAAGCTTCTGCCAACCTGCAATGTTCCCATGCTGTCACATTTTAGCTGCGTTTAAGAATCTGAGTTTCCTTATGGAGAGCGCATTTGTTTTTTACAAGTACAAAAGGCTTAACCAAACAGCAAAGCCCACCAAAAATAATTTCAACTCATAGGCGTTCCTCTCCACGGAAGTCTTTAGTAAAAGGCGAAAGGCTTGTGCGTTATGAAGAGAAACCAGAGTAAGTGCAGCCCACGCTCGAGAGCAGCCGAAATGCCCAGTCTTCCCAGTCCCAACCCTCGCGGTGATTCTCACTTGGTGTGCCGCTTTCCAAATCCAAGGCCTGGCCTATTGCCACACTTTCACAGGGCCAATATTTTGTCCTTGCTGTTTTTCCGCCAATAAATAGTGCAAATCTTGCTACACTTTTGTATGGCTTTATCTTGCCAAGTATTATAACAACGTTTTGATACCAGGAACCCAACGAGGTCATTCAGGTTTTGCGACAACTTCTGACGGTAAAATCTGCCAGCCGTGTCTCTTCAGGTCCATTGACAGTTTGAGCAACGGGCAGCTCCACGTGCATCGTCAATTGTTTTTCCACAACACAGAAGATGGGTGCACCGTTCCCAGCGACGCTGCAATACCGGGTCGATGCGTGGAGTGAATGGAGCAAGCCCCTTTTCAACTCCCATTGCTAAAAATCCATTTAATATGTTGTCCCTGATAGAGGACATATCAGATATTAAACTGATAAGAACAGATACTACACTTGATCTTAGCCAAAAGGCCGAGAAGCGATGACCACCACCTCTTTGCTGTCCGATGCGACCTCCCCGGACGGTTCTCAGTTGTCACGGTCCAGTAATTTTAAAAGGACATGGTACTTGGCACCCCCGTCCAAGCAATTTTGGTTTTCCCAAGTGGTCAAGCTTCTGCCAACCTGCAATGTTCCCATGCTGTCACATTTTAGCTGCGTTTAAGAATCTGAGTTTCCTTATGGAGAGCGCATTTGTTTTTTACAAGTACAAAAGGCTTAACCAAACAGCAAAGCCCACCAAAAATAATTTCAACTCATAGGCGTTCCTCTCCACGGAAGTCTTTAGTAAAAGGCGAAAGGCTTGTGCGTTATGAAGAGAAACCAGAGTAAGTGCAGACCACGCTCGAGAGCAGCCGAAATGCCCAGTCTTCCCAGTCCCAACCCTCGCGGTGATTCTCACTTGGTGTGCCGCTTTCCAAATCCAAGGCCTGGCCTATTGCCACACTGTCACAGGGCCAATATTTTGTCCTTGCTGTTTTTCCGCCAATAAATAGTGCAAATCTTGCTACACTTTTGTATGGCTTTATCTTGCCAAGTATTATAACAACGTTTTGATACCAGGAACCCAACGAGGTCATTCAGGTTTTGCGACAACTTCTGACGGTAAAATCTGCCAGCCATGTCTCTTCAGGTCCATTGACAGTTTGAGCAACGGGCAGCTCCACGTGCATCGTCAATTGTTTTTCCACAAGACAGAAGATGGGTGCACCGTTCCCAGCGACGCTGCAATACCGGGTCGATGCGTGGAGTGAATGGAGCAAGCCCCTTTTTCAACTCCCATTGCTAAAAATCCATTTAATATGTTGTCCCCTGATAGAGGACATATCAGATATTAAACTGATAAGAACAGATACTACACTTGATCTTAGCCAAAAGGCCGAGAAGCGATGACCACCACCTCTATGCTGTCAGATGCGACCTCCCCGGACGGTTCTCAGTTGTCACGGTCCAGTAATTTTAAATGGACATAACAGCTGCTGCTTAGCACCCCCGTCCAAGCGCTTCATGGGGAAGCACAAAAAGTTTTAGTTAAAGACGGCAATTGTGGTTTTCCCAATTGGTCAAGCTCCTGCCAACGTGCAATATTCCCATGCTGTCACATTTTGGCTACGTTTAAGAATCTGAGTTTCCTTTTGGAGAGCATATTTGTTTTTCACAAGTACAAAAGGCTTGGCCAAACAGCAAAGCCCACCAAAAATAACTTCAACTCATAGGCGTTCCTCTCCACGGAAGTCTTTAGTAAAAGGCGAAAGACTTGTGCGTTATGAAGAGAAACCAGAGTAAGTACAGCCCACTCTCGAGAGCAGCCGAAAACGCCAGTCTTCCCAGTCCCAACCCTCGCGGTAATTCTCACTTGGTGTGCCGCTTTTCCAAATCCAAGGCCTCACCAATATTTTGTCCTTGCTGTTTTTCTGCCAATTGTTGGAGAAATCCTTCTATAAACTGACAACTGACTCCATGATGAATTAACACAGCGTTTATTCTTGTGGTCAACAGATGAAATGCGTTTCCGGGCAGTTAAACGTGCACGGACCAGATGGAAACTTGTCTAGTACAGAGGTTCCCAAAAAGGCACTTAAACAATAGCGTGCTCAGGGTTATATTGGTTCCCCTTGTGGGGCCTGATTGGTCAGCTATACTGTTGCTGGGGTACAATCCCTGCTCTGCCTCTTCCTTCTTGCCTGTCTATTATTTTCAGTTATCATTTACTTCACAAGACAGCTATGTTCACTCCCTTCTTAGTTTGTACGTCCTGTTCTCTGAGTTATCAGACCGTCCTCGAACTTCAGTGTCCTTGGCCTCACCATCTCCTCTTCTCGTGCTCACTGTAGCTTATCTGACTAAGATAGCCCTCCTGTTCTCTCCCTCCTAGCCGTACCCCAGCTGCAAAGCATAATGTATAATATGTCACACACACACACACTCTTATTTAGTCTTTGGTTAATTCAGCATATACTTTAAGCCAGCTTTTACGTGGCCGTTCCTGAGTGCCCTGTTCATCACCACCTCAATCATTGTATTATTTTCCCACAAATTCCCCCTTTTCGCACCTACTAGGTGCGAACACTTTTTACACTAACTGCAGTGCCTCAACGTCCTCCCCGTCCTCAGGCATGGTGAGTAATGGCAGCATCCCAGCGGAATAGGGAGGCGGCGCTTTTTCTTTGGACAAGGCAGTGGTGATGAGCTGGGATATCATGGTCCGCAGGCAGGGCACACAGCAACACCCACAGGTAACTAGAATAGCGAGAAAAACAGCAATAGATGTCAAACAAGCAGTGATAAGATTCTTCCATTTGCCAAAAAAGGTTGTCATCCACCCCTCCAATGGATTTGATACACCTGAGGCGTCATGCATCTCCTGGGAAAGGGCTCGAAGTTGGTTCAAAGCCCTGGTGACCTTCCCATCCGGGGCAGTGTTGTTAGGGATGACCGTACAGCACATCTTTCCGAACATGGAACAGACTCCTCCTTTTTCAGCCAACAGCATGTCCAGCGCCATCCTATTCTGGAGCGCCATGAGGGACGTTGGGGCCATCTGCTCGGCCAGGCCTTCGATGGCATCCCTAGTTGCATTGCTCAAGCGTAAAACATTATAATGCACAAAATGTATCCTATCTACATTTTGCTGGGAGTGACGGGGAAGATGGCTGAAAGCAGTGGTATATTCTCAAATCCTGCGGCTATTTGATCTGCCAATTTGTATTCATTCGGGACACCCCTAGGAACTCCTATGCTGTCTATATAGGTTGGGGTTCCCGCCCATGGATCAAAAGCCGGGCCTTGCATACTACGGGCCCTGCGCCTTCTCTTTACGGTCAGTTGCACAGCCTTATGGTGGGTATAGTGGACTCTACTCCCCACCAAAGATATGGGCATAGCTAATCTAACCATAGCACAAACTCCTGACGTTTGATTTGGGAACTTTATCTGGGAGTACAACCTAAGACCACCACAATAGTAGAATAGTCCTATTCTAGCCACTGGGCCTAGGGCTGTTTTGTTTTGTACAGTTGTATTACACCAGTCTGGGGGTATATCACCTAGTTTGATTGTGGGCTTGCTTGATCCGGTGAGATTGAAACAGTGATATCTTGCACCCTCCCCCTTTATGGCGGTAAAATACCCTGGTTTTTCAAAGCCTGGGGGAAAGAGGGATGCTAGGGTAGTACAATTGCGGGAAGCTGTCTTAGAGTGTGTGAAGTTCAACATGCATGCATATCCTGCTGGGTCCTCATTAGGAAACAACGGGGCCGGGTTAGTGAACATGACTGGTCTAGCTGTGGCACAGGCCACGCACCCTTCCATGTGTTGTTCTTTGGCATTCTGTATTAGCCACCTGATCCATAAATTGTCCTGGCCTGCACCTGCTGATAACTCTAACACATCTTCCACCCTCATTTTAGAGAAGTCCTGCACTATTACGTCTTCCTCCTTCAGGGGGGGTTTTACTGTAGTCTCTGCCATGTCAGTGTCATTCTGTGTGTGCGTGAGGGGATCCAAAATATTTATCTGCAGGGGGGTTATCTGGTCACTTCCTGCTATCCATACACCTATGGCTAACATCCACACATCCTGACCGTTCCTGCTCCCAATTGCTCTATTTACTGACAGGGTTATGGGATTTTTCGTGGGGTCTGAACTATAGTCCCGCTGTATAGATAATATCTCCCATTCATCTTGTTGTACCCACCAATCTCTTTTGTCTGTCAACCTCGCCCATGGTTTCCACCCTCCTGTTGTCCAACCCGCGTCATACCAGCTGTTACAGAGACTACCTTTCACCTGTCCGGAAGCGCTCCTTTCACAGTCCTCTACCTTTTGATAGTCGTCACAGATGTACACATCTGTGTTTTTGTAGAAACTATTATACCCCCCGCAGTCTATAGCTTGACACAAATCAAAGGTAAATGACGTGGTTGAGTCTCTCACATAGGGGAGAGTCAATCTGGCACCGCACCTTGGGGATGGGCCCTTAGTGTGTTGCTTCACTACTGCCCAAACTGCTCTTCTTTTCTCTCGTCTAGTTTCATTTCCTTTGTTACTGAGAGGTGGTTGGACACTACCGGGTGATTGTTCTTTGTGGTCTCGGTCCCCATACGCATGTTCCAACCCCAGAATTAATGCTGCAACTCCCACTACTACTACTACTGCTAGGACAACTGTTGTCTTTTTCCCAAACCCCATTGCCTTCCAAGTTATGGATGTACTATGCGGGGGCTGTTCCCCGCCAAAACATCTCTTCCATCTATACATTTTGGATTGCTTTTCTAATTTCTGCCAATGGGCGGCTAGGAGGTGCGGCTGGGGCACAATGTGTCAGGTGGTACCAAGGTGCTCCTTTTTTACCTTTAACCTGGACCGAGTGTGAAGTAACCTCCCTCACTTCGTAAGGCCCGGACCACCTGGGGTCAGTCCACTTCCTCTTGTGAACTTTGACCCTGACCCAGTCGCCTACCTTGACAGGTAGTGTTGCTTCCTCCTGCGGTTTCCTGTTCGCCAACTGGACCTGCGTAGAAAGGGCTGAAACCAGAGATGTTAGCTTTTTCATATAGTCTGTCATTTCTATTTGCTGAACATCTAACATTGGCATGTGGCCTCCATCTAGTGGAGGTCCTGGCATTTTTCTCCCTGTCATTATTTCATGTGGGGTCAAATGTGTTTCTCGTCCTTCTGAGGACCTCATAGCCATGAGGGCCAATGGGAGCGCTTCTACCCATGTTAACTTGCTTCCTGTACATGCCTTGGCTATCTTAGCCTTCAATGTCTGGTTTGCTCTTTCCACCATTCCCTGTGACTGTGGATGATAAACTGATCCGAAGGCATGAGTGATTCCCAGGGCCTGTTCTACTTCTCTTAGTAGTTTGTTGTTAAAATGTGTGCCATTATCTGACCTTATTTGCCTGGGGACCCCATACCTCGGGATGAGTTCAGTTTTGAGCCATTTCACCACTGTTTTTGCGTCCTCTTTTCTGGTGGGAATGGCTTCTACCCACCTAGAGAACCTGTCTACCATCACCAGAAGATACCTTTTTCCCCCTACCACATTTTCTGCGCCCATATCAGTATAATCTATACTGATATCTTGAAAACAAGCTGTGGGGACTGGGTACGCTCCTTTTAGTGTGGTGTATGGTTTCTGAACATTATGCTCTCCACACACCCTGCATTCCTGACAAAAATGTGTCACCATGTCCCTCAAATTGGGGTGCCACCACAGCTCAGACAGATTCAGGAGAGTCTGTTTTCTTCCTTCATGTGTTGGTCTGTGTGCCTCAGGTAGCAACATTCTGCACATCTCGGCTGATGCTGCTATCTTTCCTTGATGAGACCTCCATATCCCATCTTTGTCTTTTGTGGCGCCGCTCCGCTGCCACTGATTCCATTCATAGGCTCCTGCCTTTTTCCACTGTATCCAGCCTTGATGAGTGGTACATCAGTACATGTCTGTCTCCCCCTTTTTTCTGAAATAAAATGGCATTGAGAAAGCCATTGTTTTCAGAAACATCCACATGAAATGGGAGTGAGTAGTCTGGGGAGGTGAGTGTCTCTGCCCTTGCTAGGGCACTTTTGAGGTCAGAGAAGGCGGCCTCGGCCTCTGTTGTCCATAGGAGGGGGCGGTGAGACAGCGATGACCAGCAGCAGCCACCAGTTCCCTGAGCGATGTAGTTCTGTTGGTATAGTCAGGGATATGTGAGCGGCTGTATCCTGTGAGGCCCTTTAAAGCACCACATGTCTTCAGCGTCAGTGTCAGCTTTTAGAAGGCCAGGTGTGGAGGTGGGGAGCCATTTAAATGTTAGTGCACGTTTTATCATAGGGCCCAGGGATCTGGTCTGCTGGCCAAATCCTACTGCGAGTGTGACATGCGGGGAAGAAGAGTCCCAGAGTGTGTACCAGTCTTCAGAGGAGTGCGTTAAGACCACAGAAGCAGCCACCCCTTCTTTACCACAATATATGCCTCTGCATAAGAGAAGTGGGTGCTGTCCTTGCATGTTTGTCTCCCAGTCATCTTGATATGGGGTGTCCAGGTCGTCAGCTACATGTAGAGTACAGTGTACTTGTGGGAGTGGGGACATGTAGGGGTGCAGTCTGTATATGGCTGGTTTCAGGATGTTGAATGCATGTTGAATGGAGGGTGTGTCAGGGCCTGTGGGAAGCAGGCGTAACCAATATACATATTGGTGTAGTTCTGACACTGGGGTTGGTGTGAGGGAGAGAATGGTGACTGGGGAATCAGGAGTGGATACTGGAGGAACAGGAGTGACATGAATGCCATCCACATTCATCCATATGCACAGATTCAATTTACACATAAGATCTCTTCCTAATAAATTTACTGGGCATGCAGGGGAAAGCAAAAAAGAATGTGTGTGTGTTTGTGAGTTAAATTCGGTTAACAATGGCTGTGTGAAGTGCTGTAAGATAGGGGTCCCACTGACTCCCATAACTGACTGAGTTTGAGCTGAAGGAGGGAAGTAGGTGGAATTTAGACAGGAGAACGTTGCTCCTGTGTCTGCCAGCATTACATGTGGTTTACCTTGAATAGTAAGGGTAATGAGGGGTTCTGTGGTCAGACCAAAATGAAAATCAGTGGGAGGACACCTTCATTGTGGACCCTGTTGGTCATACCATTGCTGTTGTAGGGCCTGATTAGCGGGGGACAGTGGCCATGGCTCACCGGGGTATGGTTGGGGTGAGGGATTTCTCCCTGGCCCTCTAGGGGGCTGTGCTGGGGGCTCTTGGCATTCTCTTGCATAGTGGCCTTGCTGACCACAGTTGTAGCAAAGGAAGTAGGGCTGAGAGGTCCTTCCTCCAGGCCTGGACCTAGTCATTCCTCCTCCTCTCTGAAAACCTCGCCCTCTTCCTCTTGTGGGCCAATTTGCTGGCTCGTGTTCGCTGGCCATGGTGGTTGTGGGGGTGGTGGCCAGGAAGCTTGTGCTCTCTGTAAGAGTTGAGTGACTGCTTCCAACACTGGGGCTTCTGACTGTTGGGGGTTCTGTGAGACTGTCATTTGTTTAGCTTTGCTGGGCTTGGGCTTGTTTAATTCTTCCAGTTGTTTCTTTAACAATTGAGTTTGTAGTCTTTTTAATTCATCTTCTTGTTGCTCTGCTCCTTTTTGGTGTTTTGACAGGAAATGACGCACATTCTCGCCCCATGTTGCATCGGTCATTGTTTGCAGGCCTACTACTCCTCCTAACTGTGTCTGAACTGCTGTGGGTAATCCCCCTAGTACCCCATGGCGGAACAGCGCCACTGTGGCGGCGGACTGGTCCCACGGTTCCCTCATAGCACGCTGCCAAATCTTTTTTGCTCTATCTGCATAGGCATCAAAATTTTCATCACTTAGTCTTTTTAAATCATGCCATGCTGCATGATCCCCAACTGTGGGATACATGCGGTGCAGCTCAGCCCAAATGCCAGGGGTTACTGCTGATGCAGGCACTGATGCGGGAACAGTGGGTCCAGCTCCCCCTCTGGTGAGGGCAGCACTAGCTTCATCTGCTCCCATTACTCTACCCAATACTGCTCTGAGATCTCCCAAACACAGCTGCACTCCTGCTGTAAGACTATTGAAAGCTGTGAGGAAATGCTCAGCCCCTCCTGTCAGGGAGGGGAGTTTTGCACACAGAGCATCTAAGTCACCAAAACTGTAAGGGGTGTACATCAACAGTCCTCCTCCTCCTCCTACTGGGCGGAGTGGGCATTGTAGCCCCGCCTCTGGTGTGTGGCGCGTCTGCTCTTCCTCACTGAGCTCATTCACTGTTCGACGCAGCTGCTCTTGCTGCTCTTTTATCTCTCTGAACTCTTTGTTAAGTCTTTCCCTTATTCTAGTTGATCTTCGCAGCATAACTTCGTCAGGGTCCTCGTTGGTAAATTTACCTTTAAATGTGCCTGCTACAAAAACGTCTTGAGGACTTTGTGATCTAGATCTGGGCCTGCGTTTATGTCGTTTTTTAGTCCTTTCCCTAGAGCTAGAGCTTCTGTCTGTTTGCTCACTTTCCCTGCTGCTGTCTGACTGTTCGCTATCTTCCTTACTTCCTGAGTCTTGTGGGGTACTATGGTGAGGTGGACTGGGTCCTTTTACTGACATGTGAAAATGCTCTGGATTTTGTTGGCAAAAAGACGCTGAATATGGGGTACTAGCTTTGCTTGGGCCGGCTGGGACTGTGGCCGCTGGTTGTGGTGGAGCCGCTGCTGCTCCCCCTGACGCTGACTGTACCATTAAATTTAGATAACATTCTAAATCCTGTACGCGGCCCTCTAATGCCGGTATCAATGGGTCCTGTGGTACATCTATTTGTAATGCATTTGGCTGTAAATGGGCAGTTACCACTGGGGCTTGGACTGTGGGTTTTGATGCCGTTGGACCTGTATACGGCGGCGGTGGAGCGGAAATTCTTAGGTTTCTTATGTCTGGATAAAAAGGGTTTGTTGGCGGGGGCGCCTCAGCGGGCAGCGGGGTTTTCTCTGCGCTAGCGGTTTTATTCTGTTCAGCTTCTGTCTCAGTTTTTGGTGAACTTTTGTCATCTTGTTTTGTCAATCCCAATTGTTTCTGTATTGCATTTGTCATTTTCAACCCCACCCCATATTTCTCTTTCTGCGCTTCATACTCCTTCTGCTTTGGTTTAGTCAATTTAAACCATTTTCTTTTCTTTTCCTCCTCTGCCTGCCTTTCCGCATACTCCAACTTACTTTTTTCATACTTCACTATTTCATTCACTTTCTCCGGGGACGGCGCCCCTTCTCCCTCAATCCATCCTCCTCTCTCCCATTCTTTCACAATCTCTTTTGCTACTTTCTCCTCTCCTTTATTGCCATACTTTTTCACTGCCCCTACTAACACTTTACCATAAGGGGTCGTCATTTTACAACAAATAAGCAGTGAGAAAAAATCCAACAAGCCAAACCACAACAAAAATCACACATGCAACAACAAACAACTTTTTCATTAAGACTCCATCTAGAGCCTTTTTATGTACATCTCTATAATCTTTACAACTTAAAAAGTGACCTCTCACTCCTTTGCACAAATACACTCGCGGTGGACTCGTAATATTACAATGACAATCTGTTAACTGCAATTCTTTTTCAGGTTGTTCACACAGAACCAAGGGTGGCAATTCACAATCACTCATCTGAACTATCTGTCCTTAGCAGTCTCCTACCTCGTCAACCATCTGGACGTATTTTCCTCTGACTATTTGTCCCTTTTCCTCTCCTACCGCCACCCGTATTATTCAACAATTCTCTCACAACTCTCTAGTTGTTTTTCTCTGTTTAATCACATCACATGCCCCAACATTTCATCTGTTTGTATCCCTTTAATTACAGCACATTCAATCAATACTTTTCGCTTAAAACAACACTTACGACAGTTGAAATGTGATCACATCAATTTAGTTTTCAGCCAATAACAGAATTTTGATTTTAAACAGGCTTCTGCTTACCTTTTTTGTTGAGAGCTCTCAGTGATCACACCAACGAATCGCAGTATCGCCGCTCAGTCCCCTTCACGGGCTGCGGGATGTCAGTCCGGTGGCTGAGCTGAACCGGACCGTGGACACAATGCCAAGGTCCAGTTGGATTCTCCTGTCCAATTACGTTATCACGTACGGGGTCACCAAATTTGTTGGAGAAATCCTTCTATAAACTGACAACTGACTCCATGATGAATTAACACAGCGTTTATTCTTGTGGTCAACAGATGAAATGCGTTTCCGGGCAGTTAAACGTGCACGGACCAGATGGAAACTTGTCTAGTACAGAGGTTCCCAAAAAGGCACTTAAACAATAGCGTGCTCAGGGTTATATTGGTTCCCCTTGTGGGGCCTGATTGGTCAGCTATACTGTTGCTGGGGTACAATCCCTGCTCTGCCTCTTCCTTCTTGCCTGTCTATTATTTTCAGTTATCATTTACTTCACAAGACAGCTATGTTCACTCCCTTCTTAGTTTGTACGTCCTGTTCTCTGAGTTATCAGACCGTCCTCGAACTTCAGTGTCCTTGGCCTCACCATCTCCTCTTCTCGTGCTCACTGTAGCTTATCTGACTAAGATAGCCCTCCTGTTCTCTCCCTCCTAGCCGTACCCCAGCTGCAAAGCATAATGTATAATATGTCACACACACACACACTCTTATTTAGTCTTTGGTTAATTCAGCATATACTTTAAGCCAGCTTTTACGTGGCCGTTCCTGAGTGCCCTGTTCATCACCACCTCAGTCATTGTATTATTTTCCCACACAATCAAAAGTGCAAATCTTGCTACACTTTTGTATGGCTTTATCTTGTCAAGTATTATAACAACGTTTTGATACCAGGAACCCAACGAGGTTTCACAGATCATTCAGTTTTTAGGACAATTTCTGGCGGTAAAATCTGCCAGCCATGTCTCTTCAGGTCCGTTGACAGTTTGGGCAACGGGCAGCTTCACGTGCATCGTTAATTGTTTTTCCAGAAGACAGAAGATGGATGCACCGTTCCCGGTGACGCTGCAATACCGGTCGATGCGTGGGGTTTAGATTTGTGCATATACACATCAACTTTCTTTTACATTACTGCATATACACATCAACTTTCTTTTTGATTCATCATCACCATTCATTATGTCATCATCACTATTCATTATGTCATCATCACAATTCATTATGACATCAACTTTCTTTATATTACTGCATATACACTAGGGTGATCCGAGTGTCCGGCTGAAACGAGTATCCGGTACGGATAAAGCACTTTTGCCGAGTACAAGTATTATCCGAGTAATATGAGTCAATATCCGTGCTAGGATTGAATAAAACTCCTCAACTGGCCGCGCAGCGTTCTGTGATAATCACAGCGCCCCCCCCCCCCGCCTACAAACCCGCTCGGATCAATCACACACACACAGAACATGGAGAAATGCGCTCTCTCTCGCTCTCTCTCTCGCTCTCTCCTGCTCCGTCAGTCAATTCGGTCTGCGGATCTGTTCCGTTAACGTTTAGGGTTTCTTCAGCTTCAGGTTTGTTTTTAACTTCGGTTTGTAGTCCTTACATAGTAACCAGTAGATTTCTGGTGAACGTGGGGTTTGCAGTCCTTACATAGTAACCAGTAGATTTCTGGTGAACGTGGGGTTTGTAGTCCTTACATAGTAACCAGTAGATTTCTGGTGAACGTGGGGTTTGTAGTCCTTACATAGTAACCAGTAGATTTCTGGTGAACGTGGGGTTTGCAGTCCTTACATAGTAACCAGTAGATTTCTGGTGAACGTGGGGTTTGTAGTCCTTACATAGTAACCAGTAGATTTCTGGTGAACGTGGGTTTCAGACATGCTGCTTGTTTTAAATGCGACTCCAGTTGCGTCTCTGCCATCGGAGATTTTTTTTTTTTTACTGTCAGCTGCCCCCCCCGCCCCCTCTCTCTCTGTGTCTCTCTCTTACTCACACACACACACACACTCACACACACACACACACACACACACACACATATACCTGGTGTGGAAATAAAAAAAATAAAAAAGAACCAAAAAAAAAAAAAATCACACTGTGGGAAAATAATACAATGACTGAGGTGGTGATGAACAGGGCACTCAGGAACGGCCACGTAAAAGCTGGCTTAAAGTATATACTGAATTAACCAAAGACTAAATAAGAGTGTGTGTATGTGTGACATATTATACATTATGCTTTGCAGCTGGGTTACAGCTAGGAGGGAGAGAACAGACAGGGCTATCTTAGTCAGATAAGCTACAGTGAGCACGGGAAGAGGAGATGGTGAGGCCAAGGACACTGAAGTTCGAGGACGGTCTGATAACTCAGAGAACAGGACGTACAAAACCAAGAAGGGAGTGAACATAGCTGTCTTGTGAAGTAAATGATAACTGAAAATAATAGACAGGCAAGAAGAAAGAGGGAAGAGAAAGAGCAGGGAGTGTAACCCAGCAACAGTATAGCTGACCAATCAGGCCCCACAAGGGGAACCAATATAACCCTGAGCACACTATTGTTTAAGTGCCTTTTTGGGAACCTCTGTACTAGACAAGTTTCCATCAGGTCCGTGCACGTAAAACTGCTCGGAAACGCATTTCATCTGTTGACCACAAGAATAAACGCTGTGTTAATTCATCATGGAGTCAGTTGTCAGTTTATAGAAGGATTTCTCCAACAAATTTGGTGACCCCCGACGTGATAACGTAATTGGACAGGGGAATCCAACTGGACCTTGGCATTGTGTCCACGGTCCGGTTCAGCTCAGCCACCGGACTGACATCCCGCAGCCCGTGAAGGGGACTGAGCGGCGATACTGCGATTCGTTGGTGTGATCACTGAGAGCTCTCAACAAAAAAGGTAAGCAGAAGCCTGTTTAAAATCAAAATTCTGTTATTGGCTGAAAACTAAATTGATGTGATCACATTTCAACTGTCGTAAGTGTTGTTTTAAGCGAAAAGTATTGATTGAATGTGCTGTAATTAAAGGGATATAAACAGATGAAATGTTGGGGCATGTGATGTGATTAAACAGAGAAAAACAACTAGAGAGTTGTAAGAGAATTGTTGAATAATACGGGTGGCGGTAGGAGAGGAAAAGGGACAAATAGTCAGAGGAAAATACGTCCAGATGGTTGACGAGGTAGGAGACTGCTAAGGACAGATAGTTCAGATGAGTGATTGTGAATTGCCACCCTTGGTTCTGTGTGAACATCCTGAAAAAGAGTTGCAGTTAACAGATTGTCATTGTAATATTACGAGTCCACCGCGAGTGTATTTGTGCGAAGGAGTGAGAGGTCACTTTTTAAGTTGTAAAGATTATAGAGATGTACATAAAAAGGCTCTAGATGGAGTCTTAATGAAAAAGTTGTTCGTTGTTGCATGTGTGATTTTTGTTGTGGTTTGGCTTGTTGGATTTTTTCTCACTGCTTATTTGTTGTAAAATGACGACCCCTTATGGTAAAGTGTTAGTAGGGGCAGTGAAAAAGTATGGCAGTAAAGGAGAGGAGAAAGTAGCAAAAGAGATTGTGAAAGAATGGGAGAGAGGAGGATGGATTGAGGGAGAAGGGGCGCCGTCCCCGGAGAAAGTGAATGAAATAGTGAAGTATGAAAAAAGTAAGTTGGAGTATGCGGAAAGGCAGGCAGAGGAGGAAAAGAAAAGAAAATGGTTTAAATTGACTAAACCAAAGCAGAAGGAGTATGAAGCGCAGAAAGAGAAATATGGGGTGGGGTTGAAAATGACAAATGCAATACAGAAACAATTGGGATTGACAAAACAAGATGACAAAAGTTCACCAAAAACTGAGACAGAAGCTGAACAGAATAAAACCGTTAGCGCAGAGAAAACCCCGCTGCCCGCTGAGGCGCCCCCGCCAACAAACCCTTTTTATCCAGATATAAGAAACCTAAGAATTTCCGCTCCACCGCCGCCGTATACAGGTCCAACGGCATCAAAACCCACAGTCCAAGCCCCAGTGGTAACTGCCCATTTACAGCCAAATGCATTACAAATAGACGTACCACAGGACCCATTGATACCGGCATTAGAGGGCCGCGTACAGGATTTAGAATGTTATCTAAATTTAATGGTACAGTCAGCGCCAGGGGGAGCAGCAGCGGCTCCACCACAACCAGCGGCTACAGTCCCAGCCGGCCCAAGCAAAGCTAGTACCCCATATTCAGCGTCTTTTTGCCAACAAAATCCAGAGCATTTTCACATGTCAGTAAAAGGACCCAGTCCACCTCACCATAGTACCCCACAAGACTCAGGAAGTAAGGAAGATAGCGAACAGTCAGACAGCAGCAGGGAAAGTGAGCAAACAGACAGAAGCTCCAGCTCTAGGGAAAGGACTAAAAAACGACATAAACGCAGGCCCAGATCTAGATCACAAAGTCCTCAAGACGTTTTTGTAGCAGGCACATTTAAAGGTAAATTTACCAACGAGGACCCTGACGAAGTTATGCTGCGAAGATCAACTAGAATAAGGGAAAAACTTAACAAAGAGTTCAGAGAGATAAAAAAGCAGCAAGAGCAGCTGCGTCTAACAGTAAATGAGCTCAGTGAGGGAGAGCAGACGCGCCACACACCAGAGGCGGGGCTACAATGCCCACTCCGCCCAGTAGGAGGAGGAGGAGGACTGTTGATGTACACCCCTTACAGTTTTGGTGACTTAGATTCTCTGTGTGCAAAACTCCCCTCCCTGACAGGAGGGGCTGAGCATTTCCTCACAGCTTTCAATAGTCTTACAGCAGGAGTGCAGCTGTGTTTGGGAGATCTCAGAGCAGTATTGGGTAGAGTAATGGGAGCAGATGAAGCTAGTGCTGCCCTCACCAGAGGGGGAGCTGGACCCACTGTTCCCGCATCAGTGCCTGCATCAGCAGTAACCCCTGGCATTTGGGCTGAGCTGCACCGCATGTATCCCACAGTTGGGGATCATGCAGCATGGCATGATTTAAAAAGACTAAGTGATGAAAATTTTGATGCCTATGCAGATAGAGCAAAAAAGATTTGGCAGCGTGCTATGAGGGAACCGTGGGACCAGTCCGCCGCCACAGTGGCGCTGTTCCGCCATGGGGTACTAGGGGGATTACCCACAGCAGTTCAGACACAGTTAGGAGGAGTAGTAGGCCTGCAAACAATGACCGATGCAACATGGGGCGAGAATGTGCGTCATTTCCTGTCAAAACACCAAAAAGGAGCAGAGCAACAAGAAGATGAATTAAAAAGACTACAAACTCAATTGTTAAAGAAACAACTGGAAGAATTAAACAAGCCCAAGCCCAGCAAAGCTAAACAAATGACAGTCTCACAGAACCCCCAACAGTCAGAAGCCCCTCACAGTTGCAGACATGCTGTCTTTTCTGGGCCTCACAGGATACAGCCGCTCACATATCCCTGACTATACCAACAGAACTCATCACTGTCTCACCGCCCCCCTCCTATGGACAACAGAGGCCGAGGCCGCCTTCTCTGACCTCAAAAGTGCCCTAGCAAGGGCAGAGACACTCACCTCCCCAGACTACTCACTCCCATTTCATATGGATGTTTCTGAAAACAATGGCTTTCTCAATGCCATTTTATTTCAGAAAAAAGGGGGAGACAGACATGTACTGATGTACCACTCATCAAGGCTGGATACAGTCAGGAGCCTATGAATGGAATCAGTGGCAGCGGAGCGGCGCCACAAAAGACAAAGATGGGATATGGAGGTCTCATCAAGGAAAGATAGCAGCATCAGCCGAGATGTGCAGAATGTTGCTACCTGAGGCACACAGACCAACACATGAAGGAAGAAAACAGACTCTCCTGAATCTGTCTGAGTTGTGGTGGCACCCCAATTTGAGGGACATGGTGACACATTTTTGTCAGGAATGCAGGGTGTGTGGAGAGCATAATGTTCAGAAACCATACACCACACTAAAAGGAGCGTACCCAGTCCCCACAGCTTGTTTTCAAGATATCAGTATAGATTATACTGATATGGGCGCAGAAAATATGGTAGGGGGAAAAAGGTATCTTCTGGTGATGGTAGACAGGTTCTCTAGGTGGGTAGAAGCCATTCCCACCGGAAAAGAGGACGCAAAAACAGTGGTGAAATGGCTCAAAACTGAACTCATCCCGAGGTATGGGGTCCCCAGACAAATAAGGTCAGATAATGGCACACATTTTAACAACAAACTACTAAGAGAAGTAGAACAGGCCCTGGGAATCACTCATGCCTTCGGATCAGTTTATCATCCACAGTCACAGGGAATGGTGGAAAGAGCAAACCAGACATTGAAGGCTAAGATAGCCAAGGCATGTGCAGGAAGCAAGTTAACATGGGTAGAAGCGCTCCCATTGGCCCTCATGGCTATGAGGTCCTCAGAAGGACGAGAAACACATTTGACCCCACACGAAATAATGACAGGGAGAAAAATGCCAGGACCTCCACTAGATGGAGGCCACATGCCAATGTTAGATGTTCAGCAAATAGAAATGACAGACTATATGAAAAAGCTAACATCTCTGGTTTCAGCCCTTTCTACGCAGGTCCAGTTGGCGAACAGGAAACCGCAGGAGGAAGCAACACTACCTGTCAAGGTAGGCGACTGGGTCAGGGTCAAAGTTCACAAGAGGAAGTGGACTGACCCCAGGTGGTCCGGGCCTTACGAAGTAAGGGAGGTTACTTCACACTCGGTCCAGGTTAAAGGTAAAAAAGGAGCACCTTGGCACCACCTGACACATTGTGCCCCAGTCGCACCTCCTAGCCGCCCATTGGCAGAAATTAGAAAAGCAATCCAAAATGTATAGATGGAAGAGATGTTTTGGCGGGGAACAGCCCCCACATAGTACATCCATAACTTGGAAGGCAATGGGGTTTGGGAAAAAGACAACAGTTGTCCTAGCAGTAGTAGTAGTAGTGGGAGTTGCAGCATTAATTCTGGGGTTGGAACATGCGTATGGGGACCGAGACCACAAAGAACAATCACCCGGTAGTGTCCAACCACCTCTCAGTAACAAAGGAAATGAAACTAGACGAGAGAAAAGAAGAGCAATTTGGGCAGTAGTGAAGCAACACACTAAGGGCCCATCCCCAAGGTGCGGTGCCAGATTGACTCTCCCCTATGTGAGAGACTCAACCACGTCATTTACCTTTGATTTGTGTCAGGCTATAGACTGCGGGGGGTATAATAGTTTCTACAAAAACACAGATGTGTACATCTGTGACGACTATCAAAAGGTAGAGGATTGTGAAAGGAGCGCTTCCGGACAGGTGAAAGGTAGTCTCTGTAACAGCTGGTATGACGCGGGTTGGACAACAGGAGGGTGGAAACCATGGGCGAGGTTGACAGACAAAAGAGATTGGTGGGTACAACAAGATGAATGGGAGATATTATCTATACAGCGGGACTATAGTTCAGACCCCACGAAAAATCCCATAACCCTGTCAGTAAATAGAGCAATTGGGAGCAGGAACGGTCAGGATGTGTGGATGTTAGCCATAGGTGTATGGATAGCAGGAAGTGACCAGATAACCCCCCTGCAGATAAATATTTTGGATCCCCTCACGCACACACAGAATGACACTGACATGGCAGAGACTACAGTAAAACCCCCTCTGAAGGAGGAAGACGTAATAGTGCAGGACTTCTCTAAAATGAGGGTGGAAGATGTGTTAGAGTTATCAGCAGGTGCAGGCCAGGACAATTTATGGATCAGGTGGCTAATACAGAATGCCAAAGAACAACACATGGAAGGGTGCGTGGCCTGTGCCACAGCTAGACCAGTCATGTTCACTAACCCGGCCCCGTTGTTTCCTAATGAGGACCCAGCAGGATATGCATGCATGTTGAACTTCACACACTCTAAGACAGCTTCCCGCAATTGTACTACCCTAGCATCCCTCTTTCCCCCAGGCTTTGAAAAACCAGGGTATTTTACCGCCATAAAGGGGGAGGGTGCAAGATATCACTGTTTCAATCTCACCGGATCAAGCAAGCCCACAATCAAACTAGGTGATATACCCCCAGACTGGTGTAATACAACTGTACAAAACAAAACAGCCCTAGGCCCAGTGGCTAGAATAGGACTATTCTACTATTGTGGTGGTCTTAGGTTGTACTCCCAGATAAAGTTCCCAAATCAAACGTCAGGAGTTTGTGCTATGGTTAGATTAGCTATGCCCATATCTTTGGTGGGGAGTAGAGTCCACTATACCCACCATAAGGCTGTGCAACTGACAGTAAAGAGAAGGCGCAGGGCCCGTAGTATGCAAGGCCCGGCTTTTGATCCATGGGCGGGAACCCCAACCTATATAGACAGCATAGGAGTTCCTAGGGGTGTCCCGAATGAATACAAATTGGCAGATCAAATAGCCGCAGGATTTGAGAATATACCACTGCTTTCAGCCATCTTCCCCGTCACTCCCAGCAAAAATGTAGATAGGATAAATTTTGTGCATTATAATGTTTTACGCTTGAGCAATGCAACTAGGGATGCCATCGAAGGCCTGGCCGAGCAGATGGCCCCAACGTCCCTCATGGCGCTCCAGAATAGGATGGCGCTGGACATGCTGTTGGCTGAAAAAGGAGGAGTCTGTTCCATGTTCGGAGAGATGTGCTGTACGGTCATCCCTAACAACACTGCCCCGGATGGGAAGGTCACCAGGGCTTTGAACCAACTTCGAGCCCTTTCCCAGGAGATGCATGACGCCTCAGGTGTATCAAATCCATTGGAGGGGTGGATGACAACCTTTTTTGGCAAATGGAAGAATCTTATCACTGCTTGTTTGACATCTATTGCTGTTTTTCTCGCTATTCTAGTTACCTGTGGGTGTTGCTGTGTGCCCTGCCTGCGGACCATGACATCCCGGCTCATCACCACTGCCTTGTCCAAAGAAAAAGCGCCGCCTCCCTATTCCGCTGGGATGCTGCCATTACTCACCATGCCAGAGGACGGGGAGGACGTTGAGGCACTGCAGTTAGTGTAAAAGGTGTTCGCACCTAGTAGGTGCGAAAAGGGGGAATTTGTGGGAAAATAATACAATGACTGAGGTGGTGATGAACAGGGCACTCAGGAACGGCCACGTAAAAGCTGGCTTAAAGTATATACTGAATTAACCAAAGACTAAATAAGAGTGTGTGTATGTGTGACATATTATACATTATGCTTTGCAGCTGGGTTACAGCTAGGAGGGAGAGAACAGACAGGGCTATCTTAGTCAGATAAGCTACAGTGAGCACGGGAAGAGGAGATGGTGAGGCCAAGGACACTGAAGTTCGAGGACGGTCTGATAACTCAGAGAACAGGACGTACAAAACCAAGAAGGGAGTGAACATAGCTGTCTTGTGAAGTAAATGATAACTGAAAATAATAGACAGGCAAGAAGAAAGAGGGAAGAGAAAGAGCAGGGAGTGTAACCCAGCAACAGTATAGCTGACCAATCAGGCCCCACAAGGGGAACCAATATAACCCTGAGCACACTATTGTTTAAGTGCCTTTTTGGGAACCTCTGTACTAGACAAGTTTCCATCAGGTCCGTGCACGTAAAACTGCTCGGAAACGCATTTCATCTGTTGACCACAAGAATAAACGCTGTGTTAATTCATCATGGAGTCAGTTGTCAGTTTATAGAAGGATTTCTCCAACAACACTGATCATAAAAAAATAAAAAGTTAAAAAAAGAAAGTTATATTGAATATGAAAACTCTTTTTCATTACATTTTACTTCATAATTGCAACAGCATGTGTTGTATTAATTGTTGCAAAACGTTCTGTATATAGTTTGTTTGTTACCATGACAACACCATTGATCTGAAGCTCGATGCTGTCATGTAAATAGTTTTCAAATCAGCAATAAATATAACAATTTTTGATCAACTCATATCAATTGCTCTTCAGGTCCATTGACAGTTTTGGCAACGGGCAGCTCAACGTGCATCGTTAATTGTTTTTCCACAAGACAGAAGATGGGTGCACCGTTCCCAGCGATGCTGCAATACCGGGTCGATGCGTGGAGTGAATGAAGCAAGCCCCTTTTTCAACCCCCATTGCTAAAAATCCATTTAATATGTTGTCCCCTGATAGAGGACATATCAGATATTAAACTGATAAGAACAGATACTACACTTGATCTTAGCCAAAAGGCCGAGAAGCGATGACCACCACCTCTATGCTGTCAGATGCGACCTCCCCGGACGGTTCTCAGTTGTCACGGTCCAGTAATTTTAAATGGACATAACAGCTGCTGCTTAGCACCCCCGTCCAAGCGCTTCATGGGGAAGCACAAAAAGTTTTAGTTAAAGACGGCAATTGTGGTTTTCCCAATTGGTCAAGCTCCTGCCAACGTGCAATATTCCCATGCTGTCACATTTTGGCTACGTTTAAGAATCTGAGTTTCCTTTTGGAGAGCATATTTGTTGAGCATGTTGTGTTTTTGAGAACTATGGACTGACTCAGCATGTGACGGAGCCCACCCACAATAAGGGGCACACTCTGGACTTGATTGTCTCCAAAGGTCTGAACATTTCCAAGGTTGTGGTGACTGACGTTGCTCTCTCAGATCATTCCTGTGTTTTCTTTAACGGCACTATCTCTGTGCCCAAAAGTGTCCAAACAAAGATAATCAGAAAACGGTATATCACTGAAAACACCAGTGACACATTTATACAGCTTTTCTCCTCCACACCAGCCCTCTCTGGGCTATCAGTCAGTGAGCTTGTAGATAATTTCAACTGTAAAATTACAAATGTTATTGATGCCATTGCTCCCACTAAGGTCAAAGTTGTATCTGGTAAGAAAAGATCTCCATGGAGAAATGTCCTACTGGTGAGAACAGAAAAAGAGAGTGTAGGAAAGCTGAACGAAGGTGGCGAAAAACAAATCTCCTGGTCCATTATAACTCCTATAAAGAGAGACTTCGCATTTATAATTTGGAACTGAGGAATGCAAGAAGGTCCTTTTTCTCTGATATTATCTCTAGAAACAATAATAATTCCCGTGCTTTGTTTGCTACTGTTGATAGGTTAACAAACCCTCCAGTACCAGTAGCATCTGAACTTTTATCTACCAAGGCCTGCAATGACTTTGCCTCCTTCTTCAAAGACAAAATTCAAAAGATTAGACAAACAGTCAGTGCCTCCATATCAAGTCCAGGATATGTGTTGTCACAGTGTTCAAGCAAAAATAGTTCCAATATGACAGAATTTCACACGATCAACCATACAAACCTGGAGGACATTATTCAACATCTGAAAACCTCGACCTGTTGCCTTGATGTTCTACCAACGGGACTTTTCAAAAATGTTTCCAATTGTTTGACTTCTGATCTTCTACAGATTGTGAACACATCTCTTCTTTCAGGTATCTTTCCACAGGCCCTGAAAACTGCAGTAATCAAGCCACTCTTAAAAAAGAACAACCTAGACAAGTCACTAATGAGCAACTATAGGCCAATATCAAACCTTCCGTTTTTAAGTAAAATCATTGAAAAAGTAGTCTTTCAACAACTCAACCATTTCTTGTCACTAAGCAACAGTTTTGATACCTTTCAGTCGGGTTTCCGACCACACCACAGCACTGAAACGGCTCTTGTCAAAGTCTTTAATGACATCCACCTTAACACAGATAATGGCAAAATTTCAATCTTAGTATTACTTGATCTCAGTGCTGCATTTGACACGGTCGACCACGACATACTACTAGACCGATTGGAAAACTGCGTTGGCCTTTCTGGCTCAGTACTAAACTGGTTTGAATCCTACCTAAAGAATAGGGATTACTTTGTGTCTATAGGTAATTATGCATCTGAGCGTACAAATATGACGTGCGGAGTTCCGCAAGGCTCCATTCTGGGGCCTCTTCTGTTTAACATCTACATGCTTCCACTGGCTCAGATTATGGAGAAAAACAAAATAAGTTACCATAGTTATGCGGACGACACACAAATTTACATAACCTTATCGCCAGGGGACTATAGTCCAATACAAAAACTGACTAAGTGCATCGAACAAATTAACGGCTGGATGTGCCAGAACTTTCTGAAATTAAATGAAGGAAAAACTGAGGTGGTTGTTTTTGGAGCAAGAGAGGAACGATTAAAAGTCTGCGCTCAGCTTCAAACAACAATGTTAAAAACAACAGACAAAGCCAGAAATCTTGGTGTAGTCATGGACTCAGACCTGAACTTTAACAGCCACATTAAGACAATTACAAAGTCAGCCTACTATCACCTTAAGAATAGATCAAGGGTTAAAGGACTTATGTGTCAACAGGATTTGGAAAAACTTGTCCATGCCTTTATCTTCAGTAGACTTGACTACTGTAACGGGGTCTTTACAGGTCTCCCTAAAAAATCAATCAGACAGCTGCAGCTGATTCAGAACGCTGCTGCTCGAGTCCTCACTAAGACCAAGAGACTGGATCACATCACTCCAGTTCTGAAGTCTTTACACTGGCTTCCTGTGTCTCAAAGAATTGATTTCAAAGTACTCTTGCTAGTTTATAAATCACTTAACGGTTTAGGTCCAAAATATATTGCTGATCTGCTACTACACTATGAACCACCCAGACCTCTCAGGTCATCTGGGACAGGTCTGCTTTCTGTCCCCAGAGTCAGAACTAAACAGGGTGAAGCAGCTTTCAGTTTCTATGCTCCTCATATCTGGAATAAACTCCCAGAAACCTGTAGATCCGCTGCTACTCTCAGTTCTTTTAAATCAAGGCTGAAGACCTTTCTATTTGATGCTGCCTTTCTTTAAATGACTAATCATTTCTTTAAATTTCTTATGCTGCACTGTAAATTTTATTCTTGTGTTTTATGTTTCTCTTTGTTTTTAACTGTCTATTCATGTGTTTTACCGGTTTTTAATGCTTGTGATTTTTAACTGTTTTTACTTGTGTTTTATCTGTTTAACTGATTTTGTGTAAAGCACTTTGAATTGCCTTGTTGCTGAAATGTGCTATACAAATAAAGCTGCCTTGCCTTGTCTTGCCTTTCACAAGTACAAAAGGCTTGGCCAAACAGCAAAGCCCACCAAAAATAACTTCAACTCATAGGCGTTCCTCTCCACGGAAGTCTTTAGTAAAAGGCGAAAGACTGTGCGTTATGAAGAGAAACCAGAGTAAGTACAGCCCACTCTCGAGAGCAGCCGAAAACGCCAGTCTTCCCAGTCCCAACCCTCGCGGTAATTCTCACTTGGTGTGCCGCTTTCCAAATCCAAGGCCTCACCTATTCCCCCATTGTCACAGGGCCAATATTTTGTCCTTGCTGTTTTTCTGCCAATCAAAAGTGCAAATCTTGCTACACTTTTGTATGGCTTTATCTTGTCAAGTATTATAACAACGTTTTGATACCAGGAACCCAACGAGGTTTCACAGATCATTCAGTTTTTAGGACAATTTCTGGCGGTAAAATCTGCCAGCCATGTCTCTTCAGGTCCGTTGACAGTTTGGGCAACGGGCAGCTTCACGTGCATCGTTAATTGTTTTTCCAGAAGACAGAAGATGGGTGCACCGTTCCCGGTGACGCTGCAATACCGGGTCGATGCGTGGGGTTTAGATTTGTGCATATACACATCAACTTTCTTTTACATTACTGCATATACACATCAACTTTCTTTTTGATTCATCATCACCATTCATTATGTCATCATCACTATTCATTATGTCATCATCACAATTCATTATGACATCAACTTTCTTTTATATTACTGCATATACACTAGGGGTGATCCGAGTGTCCGGCTGAAACGAGTATCCGGTACGGATAAAGCACTTTTGCCGAGTACAAGTATTATCCGAGTAATATGAGTCAATATCCGTGCTCGGATTGAATAAAACTCCTCAACTGGCCGCGCAGCGTTCTGTGATAATCACAGCGCCCCCCCCCCGCCTACAAACCCGCTCGGATCAATCACACACACACAGAACATGGAGAAATGCGCTCTCTCTCGCTCTCTCTCTCGCTCTCTCCTGCTCCGTCAGTCAATTCGGTCTGCGGATCTGTTCCGTTAACGTTTAGGGTTTCTTCAGCTTCAGGTTTGTTTTTAACTTTGGTTTGTAGTCCTTACATAGTAACCAGTAGATTTCTGGTGAACGTGGGGTTTGCAGTCCTTACATAGTAACCAGTAGATTTCTGGTGAACGTGGGGTTTGTAGTCCTTACATAGTAACCAGTAGATTTCTGGTGAACGTGGGGTTTGCAGTCCTTACATAGTAACCAGTAGATTTCTGGTGAACGTGGGTTTCAGACATGCTGCTTGTTTTAAATGCGACTCCAGTTGCGTCTCTGCCATCGGAGATTTTTTTTTTTTTACTGTCAGCTGCCCCCCCCCCGCCCCCTCTCTCTCTGTGTCTCTCTCTTACTCACACACACACACACTCACACACACACACACACACACACACACACACATATACCTGGTGTGGAAATAAAAAAAAATAAAAAAGAACCAAAAAAAAAAAAAATCACACTGATCATAAAAAAATAAAAAGTTAAAAAAAGAAAGTTATATTGAATATGAAAACTCTTTTTCATTACATTTTACTTCATAATTGCAACAGCATGTGTTGTATTAATTGTTGCAAAACGTTCTGTATATAGTTTGTTTGTTACCATGACAACACCATTGATCTGAAGCTCGATGCTGTCATGTAAATAGTTTTCAAATCAGCAATAAATATAACAATTTTTGATCAACTCATATCAATTGCTCTTCAGGTCCATTGACAGTTTTGGCAACGGGCAGCTCAACGTGCATCGTTAATTGTTTTTCCACAAGACAGAAGATGGGTGCACCGTTCCCAGCGATGCTGCAATACTGGGTCGATGCGTGGAGTGAATGAAGCAAGCCCCTTTTTCAACCCCCATTGCTAAAAATCCATTTAATATGTTGTCCCCTGATAGAGGACATATCAGATATTAAACTGATAAGAACAGATACTACACTTGATCTTAGCCAAAAGGCCGAGAAGCGATGACCACCACCTCTATGCTGTCAGATGCGACCTCCCCGGACGGTTCTCAGTTGTCACGGTCCAGTAATTTTAAATGGACATAACAGCTGCTGCTTAGCACCCCCGTCCAAGCGCTTCATGGGGAAGCACAAAAAGTTTTAGTTAAAGACGGCAATTGTGGTTTTCCCAATTGGTCAAGCTCCTGCCAACGTGCAATATTCCCATGCTGTCACATTTTGGCTACGTTTAAGAATCTGAGTTTCCTTTTGGAGAGCATATTTGTTGAGCATGTTGTGTTTTTGAGAACTATGGACTGACTCAGCATGTGACGGAGCCCACCCACAATAAGGGGCACACTCTGGACTTGATTGTCTCCAAAGGTCTGAACATTTCCAAGGTTGTGGTGACTGACGTTGCTCTCTCAGATCATTCCTGTGTTTTCTTTAACGGCACTATCTCTGTGCCCAAAAGTGTCCAAACAAAGATAATCAGAAAACGGTATATCACTGAAAACACCAGTGACACATTTATACAGCTTTTCTCCTCCACACCAGCCCTCTCTGGGCTATCAGTCAGTGAGCTTGTAGATAATTTCAACTGTAAAATTACAAATGTTATTGATGCCATTGCTCCCACTAAGGTCAAAGTTGTATCTGGTAAGAAAAGATCTCCATGGAGAAATGTCCTACTGGTGAGAACAGAAAAAAGAGAGTGTAGGAAAGCTGAACGAAGGTGGCGAAAAACAAATCTCCTGGTCCATTATAACTCCTATAAAGAGAGACTTCGCATTTATAATTTGGAACTGAGGAATGCAAGAAGGTCCTTTTTCTCTGATATTATCTCTAGAAACAATAATAATTCCCGTGCTTTGTTTGCTACTGTTGATAGGTTAACAAACCCTCCAGTACCAGTAGCATCTGAACTTTTATCTACCAAGGCCTGCAATGACTTTGCCTCCTTCTTCAAAGACAAAATTCAAAAGATTAGACAAACAGTCAGTGCCTCCATATCAAGTCCAGGATATGTGTTGTCACAGTGTTCAAGCAAAAATAGTTCCAATATGACAGAATTTCACACGATCAACCATACAAACCTGGAGGACATTATTCAACATCTGAAAACCTCGACCTGTTGCCTTGATGTTCTACCAACGGGACTTTTCAAAAATGTTTCCAATTGTTTGACTTCTGATCTTCTACAGATTGTGAACACATCTCTTCTTTCAGGTATCTTTCCACAGGCCCTGAAAACTGCAGTAATCAAGCCACTCTTAAAAAAGAACAACCTAGACAAGTCACTAATGAGCAACTATAGGCCAATATCAAACCTTCCGTTTTTAAGTAAAATCATTGAAAAAGTAGTCTTTCAACAACTCAACCATTTCTTGTCACTAAGCAACAGTTTTGATACCTTTCAGTCGGGTTTCCGACCACACCACAGCACTGAAACGGCTCTTGTCAAAGTCTTTAATGACATCCACCTTAACACAGATAATGGCAAAATTTCAATCTTAGTATTACTTGATCTCAGTGCTGCATTTGACACGGTCGACCACGACATACTACTAGACCGATTGGAAAACTGCGTTGGCCTTTCTGGCTCAGTACTAAACTGGTTTGAATCCTACCTAAAGAATAGGGATTACTTTGTGTCTATAGGTAATTATGCATCTGAGCGTACAAATATGACGTGCGGAGTTCCGCAAGGCTCCATTCTGGGGCCTCTTCTGTTTAACATCTACATGCTTCCACTGGCTCAGATTATGGAGAAAAACAAAATAAGTTACCATAGTTATGCGGACGACACACAAATTTACATAACCTTATCGCCAGGGGACTATAGTCCAATACAAAAACTGACTAAGTGCATCGAACAAATTAACGGCTGGATGTGCCAGAACTTTCTGAAATTAAATGAAGGAAAAACTGAGGTGGTTGTTTTTGGAGCAAGAGAGGAACGATTAAAAGTCTGCGCTCAGCTTCAAACAACAATGTTAAAAACAACAGACAAAGCCAGAAATCTTGGTGTAGTCATGGACTCAGACCTGAACTTTAACAGCCACATTAAGACAATTACAAAGTCAGCCTACTATCACCTTAAGAATAGATCAAGGGTTAAAGGACTTATGTGTCAACAGGATTTGGAAAAACTTGTCCATGCCTTTATCTTCAGTAGACTTGACTACTGTAACGGGGTCTTTACAGGTCTCCCTAAAAAATCAATCAGACAGCTGCAGCTGATTCAGAACGCTGCTGCTCGAGTCCTCACTAAGACCAAGAGACTGGATCACATCACTCCAGTTCTGAAGTCTTTACACTGGCTTCCTGTGTCTCAAAGAATTGATTTCAAAGTACTCTTGCTAGTTTATAAATCACTTAACGGTTTAGGTCCAAAATATATTGCTGATCTGCTACTACACTATGAACCACCCAGACCTCTCAGGTCATCTGGGACAGGTCTGCTTTCTGTCCCCAGAGTCAGAACTAAACAGGGTGAAGCAGCTTTCAGTTTCTATGCTCCTCATATCTGGAATAAACTCCCAGAAACCTGTAGATCCGCTGCTACTCTCAGTTCTTTTAAATCAAGGCTGAAGACCTTTCTATTTGATGCTGCCTTTCTTTAAATGACTAATCATTTCTTTAAATTTCTTATGCTGCACTGTAAATTTTATTCTTGTGTTTTATGTTTCTCTTTGTTTTTAACTGTCTATTCATGTGTTTTACCGGTTTTTAATGCTTGTGATTTTTAACTGTTTTTACTTGTGTTTTATCTGTTTAACTGATTTTGTGTAAAGCACTTTGAATTGCCTTGTTGCTGAAATGTGCTATACAAATAAAGCTGCCTTGCCTTGCCTTGCCTTTCACAAGTACAAAAGGCTTGGCCAAACAGCAAAGCCCACCAAAAATAACTTCAACTCATAGGCGTTCCTCTCCACGGAAGTCTTTAGTAAAAGGCGAAAGACTGTGCGTTATGAAGAGAAACCAGAGTAAGTACAGCCCACTCTCGAGAGCAGCCGAAAACGCCAGTCTTCCCAGTCCCAACCCTCGCGGTAATTCTCACTTGGTGTGCCGCTTTCCAAATCCAAGGCCTCACCTATTCCCCCATTGTCACAGGGCCAATATTTTGTCCTTGCTGTTTTTCTGCCAATCAAAAGTGCAAATCTTGCTACACTTTTGTATGGCTTTATCTTGTCAAGTATTATAACAACGTTTTGATACCAGGAACCCAACGAGGTTTCACAGATCATTCAGTTTTTAGGACAATTTCTGGCGGTAAAATCTGCCAGCCATGTCTCTTCAGGTCCGTTGACAGTTTGGGCAACGGGCAGCTTCACGTGCATCGTTAATTGTTTTTCCAGAAGACAGAAGATGGGTGCACCGTTCCCGGTGACGCTGCAATACCGGGTCGATGCGTGGGGTTTAGATTTGTGCATATACACATCAACTTTCTTTTACATTACTGCATATACACATCAACTTTCTTTTTGATTCATCATCACCATTCATTATGTCATCATCACTATTCATTATGTCATCATCACAATTCATTATGACATCAACTTTCTTTTATATTACTGCATATACACTAGGGGTGATCCGAGTGTCCGGCTGAAACGAGTATCCGGTACGGATAAAGCACTTTTGCCGAGTACAAGTATTATCCGAGTAATATGAGTCAATATCCGTGCTCGGATTGAATAAAACTCCTCAACTGGCCGCGCAGCGTTCTGTGATAATCACAGCGCCCCCCCCCGCCTACAAACCCGCTCGGATCAATCACACACACACAGAACATGGAGAAATGCGCTCTCTCTCGCTCTCTCTCTCGCTCTCTCCTGCTCCGTCAGTCAATTCGGTCTGCGGATCTGTTCCGTTAACGTTTAGGGTTTCTTCAGCTTCAGGTTTGTTTTTAACTTCGGTTTGTAGTCCTTACATAGTAACCAGTAGATTTCTGGTGAACGTGGGGTTTGCAGTCCTTACATAGTAACCAGTAGATTTCTGGTGAACGTGGGGTTTGTAGTCCTTACATAGTAACCAGTAGATTTCTGGTGAACGTGGGGTTTGCAGTCCTTACATAGTAACCAGTAGATTTCTGGTGAACGTGGGTTTCAGACATGCTGCTTGTTTTAAATGCGACTCCAGTTGCGTCTCTGCCATCGGAGATTTTTTTTTTTTTACTGTCAGCTGCCCCCCCCCGCCCCCTCTCTCTCTGTGTCTCTCTCTTACTCACACACACACACACACACACACACACACACACACACACACACACACACACACATATACCTGGTGTGGAAATAAAAAAAAATAAAAAAGAACCAAAAAAAAAAAAAATCACACTGATCATAAAAAAATAAAAAGTTAAAAAAAGAAAGTTATATTGAATATGAAAACTCTTTTTCATTACATTTTACTTCATAATTGCAACAGCATGTGTTGTATTAATTGTTGCAAAACGTTCTGTATATAGTTTGTTTGTTACCATGACAACACCATTGATCTGAAGCTCGATGCTGTCATGTAAATAGTTTTCAAATCAGCAATAAATATAACAATTTTTGATCAACTCATATCAATTGCTCTTCAGGTCCATTGACAGTTTTGGCAACGGGCAGCTCAACGTGCATCGTTAATTGTTTTTCCACAAGACAGAAGATGGGTGCACCGTTCCCAGCGATGCTGCAATACCGGGTCGATGCGTGGAGTGAATGAAGCAAGCCCCTTTTTCAACCCCCATTGCTAAAAATCCATTTAATATGTTGTCCCCTGATAGAGGACATATCAGATATTAAACTGATAAGAACAGATACTACACTTGATCTTAGCCAAAAGGCCGAGAAGCGATGACCACCACCTCTATGCTGTCAGATGCGACCTCCCCGGACGGTTCTCAGTTGTCACGGTCCAGTAATTTTAAATGGACATAACAGCTGCTGCTTAGCACCCCCGTCCAAGCGCTTCATGGGGAAGCACAAAAAGTTTTAGTTAAAGACGGCAATTGTGGTTTTCCCAATTGGTCAAGCTCCTGCCAACGTGCAATATTCCCATGCTGTCACATTTTGGCTACGTTTAAGAATCTGAGTTTCCTTTTGGAGAGCATATTTGTTGAGCATGTTGTGTTTTTGAGAACTATGGACTGACTCAGCATGTGACGGAGCCCACCCACAATAAGGGGCACACTCTGGACTTGATTGTCTCCAAAGGTCTGAACATTTCCAAGGTTGTGGTGACTGACGTTGCTCTCTCAGATCATTCCTGTGTTTTCTTTAACGGCACTATCTCTGTGCCCAAAAGTGTCCAAACAAAGATAATCAGAAAACGGTATATCACTGAAAACACCAGTGACACATTTATACAGCTTTTCTCCTCCACACCAGCCCTCTCTGGGCTATCAGTCAGTGAGCTTGTAGATAATTTCAACTGTAAAATTACAAATGTTATTGATGCCATTGCTCCCACTAAGGTCAAAGTTGTATCTGGTAAGAAAAGATCTCCATGGAGAAATGTCCTACTGGTGAGAACAGAAAAAAGAGAGTGTAGGAAAGCTGAACGAAGGTGGCGAAAAACAAATCTCCTGGTCCATTATAACTCCTATAAAGAGAGACTTCGCATTTATAATTTGGAACTGAGGAATGCAAGAAGGTCCTTTTTCTCTGATATTATCTCTAGAAACAATAATAATTCCCGTGCTTTGTTTGCTACTGTTGATAGGTTAACAAACCCTCCAGTACCAGTAGCATCTGAACTTTTATCTACCAAGGCCTGCAATGACTTTGCCTCCTTCTTCAAAGACAAAATTCAAAAGATTAGACAAACAGTCAGTGCCTCCATATCAAGTCCAGGATATGTGTTGTCACAGTGTTCAAGCAAAAATAGTTCCAATATGACAGAATTTCACACGATCAACCATACAAACCTGGAGGACATTATTCAACATCTGAAAACCTCGACCTGTTGCCTTGATGTTCTACCAACGGGACTTTTCAAAAATGTTTCCAATTGTTTGACTTCTGATCTTCTACAGATTGTGAACACATCTCTTCTTTCAGGTATCTTTCCACAGGCCCTGAAAACTGCAGTAATCAAGCCACTCTTAAAAAAGAACAACCTAGACAAGTCACTAATGAGCAACTATAGGCCAATATCAAACCTTCCGTTTTTAAGTAAAATCATTGAAAAAGTAGTCTTTCAACAACTCAACCATTTCTTGTCACTAAGCAACAGTTTTGATACCTTTCAGTCGGGTTTCCGACCACACCACAGCACTGAAACGGCTCTTGTCAAAGTCTTTAATGACATCCACCTTAACACAGATAATGGCAAAATTTCAATCTTAGTATTACTTGATCTCAGTGCTGCATTTTACACGGTCGACCACGACATACTACTAGACCGATTGGAAAACTGCGTTGGCCTTTCTGGCTCAGTACTAAACTGGTTTGAATCCTACCTAAAGAATAGGGATTACTTTGTGTCTATAGGTAATTATGCATCTGAGCGTACAAATATGACGTGCGGAGTTCCGCAAGGCTCCATTCTGGGGCCTCTTCTGTTTAACATCTACATGCTTCCACTGGCTCAGATTATGGAGAAAAACAAAATAAGTTACCATAGTTATGCGGACGACACACAAATTTACATAACCTTATCGCCAGGGGACTATAGTCCAATACAAAAACTGACTAAGTGCATCGAACAAATTAACGGCTGGATGTGCCAGAACTTTCTGAAATTAAATGAAGGAAAAACTGAGGTGGTTGTTTTTGGAGCAAGAGAGGAACGATTAAAAGTCTGCGCTCAGCTTCAAACAACAATGTTAAAAACAACAGACAAAGCCAGAAATCTTGGTGTAGTCATGGACTCAGACCTGAACTTTAACAGCCACATTAAGACAATTACAAAGTCAGCCTACTATCACCTTAAGAATATATCAAGGGTTAAAGGACTTATGTGTCAACAGGATTTGGAAAAACTTGTCCATGCCTTTATCTTCAGTAGACTTGACTACTGTAACGGGTCTTTACAGGTCTCCCTAAAAAATCAATCAGACAGCTGCAGCTGATTCAGAACGCTGCTGCTCGAGTCCTCACTAAGACCAAGAGACTGGATCACATCACTCCAGTTCTGAAGTCTTTACACTGGCTTCCTGTGTCTCAAAGAATTAATTTCAAAGTACTCTTGCTAGTTTATAAATCACTTAACGGTTTAGGTCCAAAATATATTGCTGATCTGCTACTACACTATGAACCACCCAGACCTCTCAGGTCATCTGGGACAGGTCTGCTTTCTGTCCCCAGAGTCAGAACTAAACAGGGTGAAGCAGCTTTCAGTTTCTATGCTCCTCATATCTGGAATAAACTCCCAGAAACCTGTAGATCCGCTGCTACTCTCAGTTCTTTTAAATCAAGGCTGAAGACCTTTCTATTTGATGCTGCCTTTCTTTAAATGACTAATCATTTCTTTAAATTTCTTATGCTGCACTGTAAATTTTATTCTTGTGTTTTATGTTTCTCTTTGTTTTTAACTGTCTATTCATGTGTTTTACCGGTTTTTAATGCTTATGATTTTTAACTGTTTTTACTTGTGTTTTATCTGTTTAACTGATTTTGTGTAAAGCACTTTGAATTGCCTTGTTGCTGAAATGTGCTATACAAATAAAGCTGCCTTGCCTTGCCTTGCCTTGCCTTTATCCGTACCGGATACTCGTTTCTGCCGAGTATCCGGCTCATCTCTAGTGTCTAACAACTCTGTGCACTTTACCCATGTCCTGCTTTACTCAGCAGTTGAAAAGGATTTGTGCAAATTTGTATAGCACAGTGTTGTGGGATGTCGTGACCTCCTTGCATTTATGTTAATTAATGCAAAAATCAGTCTCAATGCCCAGATGGGTTGCAAGATTTGCAGTGAATATCACATTGTCTAGTGATGGTGGTGTAGTAGTGAGCATAGCTACCTTCCAAGCAGTTGGTTTATCACCACTTTTTGGGTTTTTGTGGTCGAGTGTTTAAGGCACTGGACTAGAAATCCATTGGGGTCTCCCCACGAAGGTCCAAATCCTGCCGACAATGAAAGGCAACCTTAGCGTTGGTAGCAAACCAATGGCACATCACATCATAAAAAATCTCACTTGTGCCTTCGTGAACAATATTGTATTATCCCATAGGTACTGAAAGCCTGATTTAGGGTCTTAGCCATGCTGAACACAGCCTGAGCCAAGGCCCGCTTTCCTCTCATGAGTCACCCCAGAAGGCGCTGTGGATCAACAGAACCACATTATCTGCAAAGACAATAAAAGGAATTCTAAGGTGCCCAGACTTGACACACTGCTGCGCCTTGAGACGTGTTGTTCATGTCCAGGAGATGTGCTCTTTCCATCGCTTGACAATATTCCCTTTTAGGATCAAGAGTTCTTCTCCCACGCTGAACACAGGCTGAGCCAAGGGCCACTTTCCCCTCATGAGTAGTCCAACGCGTTCTCCGGGACTACCTTGAGTCCTTGTAGTATTGTGACAGGCGGAGATACTGTCCATTATACTAACGAGGAATGGCCAAGTTTAAAATTTGGCACATCATTCGATAGGTGGCGCTATTCCAGCATTTAGGCCACATCCACTTTTGTACTTTATAGTACAAACCTTAAAGTAAATGGTTGTTTTTTTCAATTCTTCTGGTCACACTTGGCACTATTCCACAACTTTTGTCTGTAGTTCTCTATTTTGTCAGGGCTTAACTCTGTCTACCGCAACTCTTTTTTTTGTTTCTTGTTACCTCCCGGCAAGAAATATTATTCTTTGGGGTCGTCTGTCCATCTCTACATCAGAATCAGAAATACTTTATTGATCCCCTAAAGGAAACTTTGGAAAAAACAGATCCTTCGAGCCGGATTTGAACCAGCGACCTAAGGATTTCAGCTTTATGCGTCTACAGTCCTCCGCTCTACCAACTGAGCTATCGAAGGGAGTTAGCACATATTTATGCACTTCCCATTCTTGTGAATGAGGAAACACAGGACCCCCTGGAGGGAATTTCTGACTCATCAGGGGCTGTAGCTCAGTGATAGAGCACTTTGAGTCTCAATGCCCAGATGTAGTACAAGATTTGAAGTGAACAACGCATTGCCCAGCGATGGTGGTATAGTGGTGAGCATAGCTGCCTTCCAAGCAGTTGACCTGGGTTCGATTCCCAGCCATCGCAGTAACTGTTTTTGGGTTGTGGTACTTTCTTTTTTACAAGAAGTCAGCAGAAAGGTTACTTGCCCAACCTGGTTTGATAAAATCTCTTTGAGCTGCATGATTATGGCCAAAATGATAACGACAATTACTTTGATCAATATGGAGATCACGATTAATTATCACAATTATTTGTTGATTTTCTACTCCAAAGTGCTGGAAAGGAAGGTTTCACCAATCGTTCAACCTCAGGTTAACAAGGAACAATCTCAGCAAGGTGATTGATGGATGATTCTAGTTACTTCACCAAGTTCAGGCCAAATGACACAGCTGTAAGAGATCACATTGGTTACCTTCCAGCAATGTAACATCTGCAAATGGCAGTGGTGGGATTTGAACCCACGCCTCCAGCGCCTTAGACCACTCGGCCACACTACCTGCAAGTACCAACTCTCCACATCGTGACAGACACAGGGGCCGTAACTAACGGTATGCTTGTTAATGTTATGGAAAAAAAACCTTTGCAAGTAAAAAGCCATAACTTTATTAAAAAATGCTAATACTTTATTAAAAAAAAATTATCACACTTTTTCATTTTTCTCTGGCATTGTTTATTATTAGAATATTGTAACCAGCATTAAGTGAGTAGGTTTAGGTCTGTGTGAATATGGGCTGAGCATTTACCTGGGCTAAATTTGTGAACATCTTCTTTTGCATATTCACTGTAAAGAGCCATTACTCCTCCAACTGCCAACTATTGTTCCAGAGACAATAGGATATACAGTTTTAGATTGCAAGGTAACTGTCCAAGACCAAAGACTACACGGAAATACCTCAAGTGATCAAAACAGTTTGCCAAAATTCGCAGCACAGATATAAAACCACTCTTTAAAATATGTTCATGTACCATTCAAAAACAAAAGTACAATCATAAAACACATACTACTTAGATACTGCAGCCATCCTGATCACATCCATGGGGGGATCTGCTTGTGCTTTCTTACCAGCAAGTTTCTGGAGGTCCAAATAGCATCTTTGATGGCAACAAAGGTTAGCCACTGTGTGAGCCACAAAGTGTATAGCTGTAAATCTGCTCCCTAAAAACAATAACAGGTCCGGCACTCCTTTCCCTCTTTTCTCCTTTGGCTTCTTTGTTAGCTACAAACGTCCCTGGGTGGACTTGAACCACCATCCTTTCAGTTAACAGCCGACTGCGCTGACCTATTGCGCCACAGAGACTGCGCTTGTTGGACATTCTATGAGCGGGAGCTCGATCTTTAAGCCACAAACATTTGCTTTATGGCTTTTTGAAGTTGAGCTGCACATGTATGCTTATCAGGCTATTTTCCTGTTACTCAGAAATTGAGGAAGCTGACTCATGCGGAAATGTAGAAGCTGGACGTGCATTGTACTGTTCTTACATGTCACTTGGATTCTGACTTTGATTTCAAATATTTGGCATTCAAGAAAATTCCGGAACTGATGATGTATCAGTCATTTTGCTGGTGGTTTCTTGGTCACAGCAAGCTTGATCATTGACATACAGTTGCACGCCACGTATCACAAAACTGTTGGGTGGGGCCTTATGTATTTGCTTGTATTACATCAAGTGACCTGCATACCAACCACCATCAGAGATGGCAAAAGTACTCACTGCCCGTACTCAAGTAGAAGTACATATAATTGTGTTAACAAATACTCTGGTAAAAGTAGAAGTACTGATTTAACTTCTTTACTCAAGTAAAAGTAACAAAGTACAGGCTTAGCAATTCACTTAAAAAGAGTAAGAAGACTTGCCCCAATGGTGCTATTAAAAACCTCCTTCACCATTCTGGCTGGGACAATGTCTAAGGGACAGTTGGTAGGTTTCATGTGTTGTACAACCTCAACACAGGCTTAAATTCCTCAAACACAGCTGAGTGTGTAGGAGAAGCAGATACAATACCTTAAAATTAGCACTGGTAATTTCCCAGATAGATGCTACTTTGTCAATAAAATAACCAAGACATTTCTCACATGTACTAATTGACACATCTGTTGGAGCAGAGGTGCATGGATTTATGACAGAGTTAATAGTATTAAATAACAATCTAGGTTCGTGGCAATTGCTAGCTATGACAGAAGAGAGATGCTGCATCTTCACCACCTTCACAGCATTCTGGTATGTGATAGACTGTCCCTTAATACACCCAGTGTCACATGTAGATTGTCTTTCCATCTTCGTTCAGCTTGTCTGCAGTGTTGCCTAAGGGCCCTCTTGGTGTCATTTAGCCAGGCGTCCACCTTAGGTTTAACAGCTTTAATCTGATAAGGGGCAATAGAGTCTAGGATTTCAGTGCATGTGGAATGGAACTCAGAGAGAATGTTATCTGGGGAAGAGGGAGAGACCAGACCACCAGTCACCTGGTTGTTAATATAACTTGAAGGAGCTCCATATTTGACAGTATTGACTGGAAGTGATAGGCTTTGAGTTACATGGGGGATACACACTTTGCATTCAGTCTGGTAATCACCATAAAAAATTAGGTATCACTGAAATTTTAACTTGTGTTGCTGCAGTCATAGTTTACAGTGCTCATCCTGAATGGGTCGGTATAGTGCATCAGAATTGCTTGTTGAATGGTCTATTAGCTTTGGAACCCCCCTTTCCCCACAGCTTTCAATTGTCAGATATGGGTGGGGGAGTGGGCACTGTGTCCAACCCTTTCTGTGTGAAAAAATAACTAAAGAAGTCTCTTGGATGAGAGACAAAACTTCTGCGGAGAACCTTTTACCAAGTCCAGTTGCCCTTGGCCTAGTTGGGATCTTTTGGGGTAATAGCATGGCAATATTTGACACATTTAGACCATAAAGACAGTTATCAGTTTATTTCCCATCTGGCAGGTTTATTTGTGGACTCAGTTGGACATTTTGAAGATAATTGCACAATGTTGACCCCATTGTCAGTCTATTTCCCATCTGGCAGGGACATTTCTGGATTCAGGTGGACATTGTGGACAGAAACATTAGTGGATATTGATTCCCACCATAGGATTTAGCCTGTATTGCACATTGCCTTCACATCCTGCGCAATGTATTGCCATTGTCAAGCACATTGCCACCCTGGTGACTTTCTTCCATGTCTCCATGAACACCCATATATTTGGACTGACAGTTGAGAAACCTTCCCTTGTTAACTATGACATGGATGACTGAGAACCTACTATATCATGACATGTTTAATTTACTATATTAAATTATAATTTTTGAGACAGGCCCTACTGGGTACTTGTTGGATCAGTCAGGATGGCCGAGCGGTCCAAGGCGCTGCGTCCAGGTCGCAGTCTCCACTGGAGGCGTGGGTTCAAATCCCACTTCTGACAACAATTGTTTTCATTTGGAACTAATGTCTGAACTTAGCAGTTCTTTGTATTTAAGAGGACATGAAACGCAATTGCAACTACAGTGTTTTGTGAGCATCATTATTGTCAACTAGGGATAAGCGAGTACAGCATTATCTGTATCTGTATCGGTTTACCACATGAATTATCTGTATCCGTATCTGTACTCGGACTGGGCAAGGGCCTAACCCGGAAGTGGGCAAATTTAACCCAGAAGTGGGACGGGTTGTCTTGAAATGGGCGGGGCTTAAACCATTATGTTATTTTAAGCATGCAATTTATTGATCATCAGCATTGAGCTTCAGATCAGTGGTGTTGTCATGGTAACAAACGAACTATATACAGAAAAAGTTCTGCAACAATAAATACAACAATGCGGTTGCAATTTTTAAGTAAAATGTAATGAAAAAGAGTTTTCATACTCATTATAACTTTCTTTTTTTAACTTTAAATTTTTCTATGATCAGTGTGATAATTTTTTTTTTTTTTCTTTTTTCTTTTCACACCAGGTATGTGTGAGCGTGTCTGTCTGTGTGTCTGTGAGTGAGTAAGTAAGAGATACAGAGAGAATAAAATAAAAAAAATTCTTTGATTTATTTTCTTGTTTTTTTTAAAGTAACGGTGTACAATATTGGAAACGACATAAAGCCCCTAAAAGCCCCTAATAGCGAACAGTTGAAAAGTGAGAATAGTGCAGAGAGTAGATAATCTGTCGGTGTCTGGCTAGATTTTTTTTTTCAATGTCCCGTTTGTTCTGGACACACACTCTGCACTCTTGTTTGCTAAAAACGCAGTGATCCGACCAACCAGCGGTCTGCAGGTTTTCACGTCACCTTTTGGAATCGCCTCAGCTCGCTTGGAACCTCGACTGAGGTAGTACTAAAAAAAGTACCTGGTCGCAGGTCCCAGGGACTTTTTTTCATAATGGAAAACCCCAAAAGGCGAGTCGAGTCGATACCACGCAGTGGAAAAACCGCCATGATAGACCATTCAACAATCAGTTCTAATGCACATGTTCAAATTTCAGTGATCCCTAATTCTTATGGTGATTACAAGACTGAATGCAAAGCGATCCTTTTAACGGGTAGCAGAGGCATTGGGTGGACATGATGATGGGATGCAATCATAGGTAATCTCTGCAACAACAAGGTGTTGCTGAGATTTGAACCCAGGACCTCCTGTTTACTAAACAGGCACGTTCACCAACTAAGCCACAGCACCTCCATTAGTAGGCGTAATGTTAAGTCTTAATTTCTCTTTTACCTTAAATAAGATAAACATAAAGTATACTGACTGTTAGTATTGGGAGTAACGTGTTACAAAAGTAACGCAAATAAAGTAATGTATTGCTTTTCGCTTTAACACCGTTTGAACCAGACTGGGGAGGACGCTTCAGGGCCTAGCATGAATTGTTGAGCAACAACTACGACCACAACAATGCCTTCTGACGTCCACTGTTCCCTCCAACATGGAGCTCTTCCAGCTTGTTGAGAAGCTCTAGCAGCTGGATGTGCTGCAAAACAAAAATGAGCTGGTGTCCAGGTCTAGATGCCTCCTGGGGGCCTCCCTAGGGAGGTGATCCAGGCACGTCCAGCTGGGAGTAGGTCTCGGGGAAGACCCAGGACTAGGTGGAGGGATTATATCTCTAACCTGGCCGGGGAACGCCTCGGGATCCCCCAGTTGCTCGGAAAAGGGAAGTTTAGGGTCCCCTGCTGGAGCTGCTTGACAAAGATGGATGGATGGTTGGAACTCTGGTCACTAGCTCATTGTATTCTTGCATGACACACAAACCTGTAGGAGGCACTGTAGCTTAGTGGTTAAAGCACCTGTCTTGCTGAAGTTGACTAAAAAGAGGAATTAAAAAAATCATCTTTTGGAAAGTGATCTTAAAGGGGTGATGGAATGCAAAAACGATTTTACCTTGTCATATGTGAATAAGCATTAAGTCTGTTGATGTTTGACAAAGCATCAGTTGCTGCAAGTGTCTGAAGTGAAATGTCTCCACCTGCTGAAGAGTAAACTTAATTTCATGTCAAGTTTATTTCATCTATAAAAATGGAAACTACATGGCCCATACCCGCCGTAACACCCATAAAACTGGAGCATAATAAAATAAATATACTACAATACAAGTAAATAAATACAGTAAAATAGAGACTGTAAAACATGTACATTTAACTAAAGAAGTTACACTTGCTGTTCCTTGACTAGTTGACCTCCCCAGCTTTGCATCGCTCCAGGTAAGTAGAAAGCAATCTGTTATGCACCTTTGCATTGCACTAAAATGTCTTAAATCCAAAATAACATTACATTAGCGTTAAACTAATGAGGAAGAATTTGATAAATGTAAATCAACCAAAAACCAGTCTAAGAACTTGCTCTTTCAAATATTACACGTGAATCTGTCAAGTCCTGACCATTCCCTGACCAGGAATTGAACCCGTACCGCAGCAGTGAGAGCACCAAATCCTAGCCACTAGACCATCAGGGAGTTACATCTATCCAATTTATCTTTGTAGATGTGAGTTTTCTTTTCACTTACTGGAATGACTCATATTGTTTTAGGCGAGGAATGGCTCCTGGCTAGAGCTTCAGAAGGCAGGACATGACAGATTACACATCTGTCACATAGTCAGTTTGTAGTCTTCACCCTCTGAACCCGAGAGACTCGTGCACGAGCAAAAACAGCACCTCTGATTCATAGTTTAATCATTTAATAACCATAAATGATAGACTTACCAAAAATTGCAGCTAAAAGCTAACAAGTTAGCGTTTACGGAGGTCTCTTCTGGGTCTTTCTAGCCTCTACAGGTGATTTTTATCCAGCCTGGAACCTGTGCCTTTTTCGGGGTCATTGAGCATTAAATCCATATCGTCACATCCACGATTTATCCACTTTATGTCTATAATTCATCGCGTTTTTGCTTATTTATGCCACTAGCTCCGGGCTCCATGTCTGCCCTCTGTTTACGGAAGAGAAGGAAGTAATATGCCCATATATGGGAGACAACGTCACACAAAGAGTATGGAGTCCTAAAGAGATCAATCTTCCTAGTCACACTGTGGTCACACTAGTCTAGTATGCGATATAAGATGCTGTAGCGGAACAAAATAGATATCTACCGTTTTATAGAGGAAATGGCCCCACTGCTTTGAGATTTGGGATATATTTGGGCCTTATTTGAAGAATTGTAAATAGTATGTGCTTTATATGAGTTATAATGTTTATTATGTTTATTTTTGCATATAGGAGAACTGTTTTAGACACACAAATGTTTGTGTAGCATTGCTATGTGTGCTGTGTGTATTATTATAAGTAAATGGCATAAGTAAATGTCATGAGGGCAAAAGCGTCTGGACTTTCTTTGAAAAAACATATGTATTTTGTAAACTGTATAAGTTATAATGATTATTTCTTCACAGTGTGACTCCCAAGACATATGACAAGCGTTTTAGAGCGGAAAATGGCTTAGGTTTTACTGCTCTGTCTGTGATATCAATACATGTCTGTGAGATTCATGCTCCGTTTTATTTGTCTTTAAGGTCCTACAACCGTTAACATTCAAGTGACCTCACTGCAGCCCAAATCTTCTAATAACCCAGTTTGTCCTAAAAAAATGATGTTCACATCTTGACTGTAGACCACAGGGTTGATGTTTTACAAGCTTTTTTTATCAAATAAATCCAGACGGACAATGAACTGTAAAAATGGACACAAGCTGTGTTGTCCAGTGATGGTGGTATAGTGGTGAACATAGCTGCCTTCCAAGCAGTTGACCTGGGTTTGATTCCCAGCCATCGCGTTAGTTTTCATTGTGTGGTTACTTGCTTTGTTTGTCAAGAAGTAACCAGAAAGGTTACTTGCCAAACCCAATTTGATAAAACATTAGATCTCTGTTATGGTACAATTAAGGGAGCATGTCAATCAATCAAGCTGCCTCCATGAGGATCCACAGAAACGGGCAGTGCACTACGATTTGCACTTTGCCCGTGTCTGGTAACTACTACTAACCAACTGAAAAGTTTATAAACATTTGTGCAAAGAGGTAAAATGCTGCTTTTCAGGTTGTCGTGGCCGAGTGGTTAAGGCGATGGATGCAGGTTTGAGTCCTGCTGTCAACGAAAGGCATTGTTTAAGAGACAACCAACATTATTTCGGCATAACCGACATTTATTTTTCTTGCTTTACAACTTTTTAGGAATATTTCAACATACTTTTAAGGAAGTGACTATGACTTTTTATGTTTTTGTCGACATACTATACTATGACTTTCATGATTTTTTTGTCATACTATACTATGACGTTTTATAAATATTTCGACATACTATAGTATGACTTTTTATGAATTTTTCGACATACTATACTATGACTTTTTATGAATTTTTGACATATTATACTATGACTTTCATGATTTTTTTTGTCATACTTAACTACGACATACTATACTATAATTTTTCTTTAAAAGGGGAATTAGCTCAAATGGTAGAGGGCTTGCTTAGCATGCAAGAGATAGCGGGATTGTTCTGCCCTCAGAGTTAAGAGTAATTTTTATTCCAAAGTGTTCTATGTAAGTTAATTAGGTGTTCTGTAATATGTAGTAAAGCACACGCAGGAATAGTTTTCATTGACCTTTATTTTGGAAAACATGACACGCTACATGTTTTAAACAGTAGAAGAAGAGTTATGCCGGAGAAAACATAGTACTCGAGTTGGACACTGTATTGATTTTCCCCACGAAAGCATTGGCTGTAAGTTTAGTATTTATTTCTGTTATTACTACTTACATTATTCCTGTGGCTGTAAGCTAGTAAACTTTTCATTCATTCATCATTCAATGCACTATGTTTGTCGCGCTTCTCTGCTAGCGATGCTCTCTCGATGTTTATGCTAGCGCTATGTGTGTGTGAACGTAACGCTTACGTAAGCTTACTTTGATGTGATGCTAGCGCCATGTGTGTGAATGGGTAGTTAGCACATTGTTCATGCGTAGTATATTCAGATATAGCTCAATAGGCTATAGCTATTTGTTGTACAGGAGACTAAGCTTCTGTCCTTTTCTTTCTGTTTAGTTTTCACTCGTTAATGTCACCCGCCTGAAGACAATAAAAGGAGCAAGGCGCTCGTCGTCCTGGCTCGTGAATTCGAGTTTGGCTTGCTGTTGATCTGTGTCAACGTACTGGAAGTGCATAACACACAGGGAGAACAGTACAGGGATCAACACCCGCATTCTCCAGAGGACTTTAGATTCTTCTTGTTTTGCAACAAGAACCATAAATCTGGACTTGTTACGACATACTATACTACAACTTTTTAGGACTATTTCGACATATTATACTATGACTTTTTGTGACTTTTTATGAATTTTTTGACAACTATACTATGAATTTTTATAAATATTTGTACAACAACAGTATGACTTTTTATGTTTTTTTGACATACTTTAGCATACTTTACTTTACGACATACTACACTACGACTTTTTAGGAAGATTTATACATACTATACTATGACTTTTTATGACATTTTATGAATATTTTGACATATTATACTATGACTTTTATGATTGTTTTGACATACTACACTATGACTTTTATGATTTTTTTCAACATACCATGACTCTTTTTGAAAAGGTGAATTAGCTCAAATGGTAGAGCGCTTGCTTAGCATGTGAGAGGTAGCGGGATCAATGCCCGCATTCTCCAGAGGACTTTAGATTCTTCTTGTTTTACAACAAGAACTATAAATCTGGACTTGTTACGACATACTACACTACGACTTTTTATGTTTTTGTCGACATACTATCCTATGACTTTTATGACTTTTTTGAGATACTAAACTATGACTTTCATGATTTTTCCGTCATACTATACTATGACTTTTTATGATTTTTTTGTTATACTAAACTATGACTTTTTATGACATTTTATGAATTTTTGACATGTTATACTACAACTTTTTATGAATTTTTGACATACTATACTATGACTTTTTATGATTTTTTTGTTACACTAAACTATGACTTTTTATGACATTTTATGAATTTTTGACATGTTATACTACAACTTTTTATGAATTTTTGACATACTATACTCTGACTTTTTTTGAATATTTGTCATATTATACTATGACTTTTTTTGAATATTTGTCATATTATACTATGACTTTTATGATTTTTTGACACGTTATAATATGACTTATGATTTTTTGTCACACTAAACTATGACTTTCATGATTTCTTTGTCATACAATACTATGACGTTTTATAAATATTTCGACATACTATAGTATGACTTTTTATGAATTTTTCGACATACTATACTATGACTTTTTAATGACATTTAATGAATTTTTGTCATACTATACTACGACATTTATGAATTTTTTGACATACTACACTTTGACTTTTATGATTTTTTTGTTATACTAAACTATGACTTTTTATGACATTTTATGAATTTTTGACATGTTATACTACAACTTTTTATGAATTTTTGACATACTATACTCTGACTTTTTTTGAATATTTGTCATATTATACTGTGACTTTTTTTGAATATTTGTCATATTCCGGGGGGCCTCTGTAGAGAGCTGGTCCAGGCACGTCCAGCTGGGAGGAGGCCTCGGGGAAGACCCAGAACTAGGTGGAGAGAGTACATCTCCAACCTGGCCTGGGAACGCCTCGGGATCCCCCAGTCGGAGCTGGTTGATGTGGCTCGGCAAAGGAAAGTTTGAGGTCCCCTGCTGGAGCTGCTGGACAGAGATGGATGGATGGAGGGAACCCTTTTCACTAGCTCATTGTATTCTTGCAAGACAGGGTTATCTGTAGAAGGTGCTGTAGCTTAGTGGTTAAAGCGCCTGTCTTGTAAACAGGAGATCCTGGGTCCAATTCCCAGCAGTGCCTGGTTATCACTCAATGAATTGATTCTCCATGGTTGCCAATACTAATCATGTGCAACCAAGTTATTGTCTGATTTTCTAGAGCACTAAAGTTACATGTGAAGTTATTTTGTACCATTACATTACATGTGTCCATGTAAAGCGAATAAAAGCCTTTTGTTGGAGGTGTTTTTTCAACTTTAGTGTGAAGATTATAAAGTTTTTATTATCATGAATTTCAGTCTTACCTTGGAAGCTTAGGGCTCCTGCACACTGCCTGCATGGCGTGAGCGTGTCAGCTGAGGTTAGAATGCCTACCGTATTGGTCAATACTGTTAACATGAGAGAAATAAAAACAGACACGCCACACAGCAAACACTATGTTGACTGTTGAGGAGGACTAAATTAGGACTGTGTTTTAAGCTTTTCAGGGCTTTCCATGAAACATGGCCTGCCTGGAGGGAGTGGTTAAGGACCTTTGTGATGAGGGGACTTATGGCATGGAGGTTGGATTTTACCAGGGCTTTGGTACCATTTTTTCTATTTTTGTTATTTCCACTCTTTACTCTAACCCCGACCGGCCCGTCAGACACCTCCCAAGAGCCTGGGTCTGACCGAGGTTTCTGCCTAAAAGGAAGTTTTTCCTCACCACTGTCGCACTGTGGCTTGCTCTGGAGGAAACTGCTAGAACTGTTGGGTCCTTGTAAATTCTGGAGTGTGGTCTAGACCTCCTCTATCTGTAAAGTGTCTCAAGATAACTCTTGTTATGAATTGATACTATAAATAAAATTGAAGTGAATTGTTATGGTACAAATAAGGGAGCATATCAATCAATCAAGCTGCCTCCACGAGGATATACAGGAACAGGCAGAGCACTACAATTTGCACTTTGCCCGTGTCTGGTAACTACTACTAACCAATTGAAAAGTTTATGAACATTGGTCCAAACAGGTAAAACACTGCTTTTCAGGCTGTCGTGGCCGAGTTTTTTTTTAACTTTTTATGAATTTTTTGACATACTATACTATGACTTTTATGAATTTTCGACATATTATACTATGACTTTTATGAATATTTTGACATACTAAACTATGACTTTTTATGAATTTTTTGACATACTATGGCTTTTTACGACTTTTTGTGAATTTTTGACATACTATTCTATGACTTATTTTGAAACGGGGACTTAGCTCAAATGGTAGAGAGCTTGCTTAGCAAGTTACAGGTAGCGGGATCGATGCCTGCATTCTCCAGGGGAGTTTAGATTCTTCTTGCTTTACAACAAGAACTATAAATCTGTACTTGTCACGACATACTACACTATGACTTTATGAATTTTTTGACATACTATACTATGACTTTTTATGACTTTTTGAATTTTTTGACATACTATAAAATGACTTTTTATGACATTTTATGAATAGTTTTTCATACGATACTATGACTTTTGTGAATTTTTGACACAGTCTAGTATGACTTTAAAAAAAAAAAATTTGACATACTATGACCATGACTATGACTTTTTATGACTATTTCTGAATAATTTGACAAATTATACTATGACTTTTTGAATTTTCGACATATTATACTATGACTTTTATGATTTTTTTGTCATACTAAACTATGACTTTTAGGAACTTTCGACATGTTATACTATGACTTTTTATGACTTTTTATGAATTTTTAAACATACTACACTATGACTTTTATGACTTTTTTAAACATACTATGACTTTTTTTGAAAAGGGGAATTAGCTCAAATAGTAGAGCACTTGCTTAGCATGTGAGAGGTAGCGGGATCAATGCCCGCATTCTCCAGAGGACTTTAGATTCTTCTTGTTTTACAACAAGAACTATAAATCTGGACTTGTTACAACATACTACACTACGACTTTTTAGGAATTTTTTGACAACTATACTATGAATTTTTATAAATATTTCGACATACTACAGTATACTATGACTTTTTATGATTTTTTATGAATTTTTGACATACTATACTATGAATTTTTATAAATATTTCGACATACTACAGTATGACTGTTTATGATTTCATTGACTTTTTATGAATTTTTGACATAGTATACTATGACTTTTTATGATTTTTTATGAATTTTTGACATACTATACTATGACTTTTTATGAATATTTTGACTTACTATACTATGACTTTTAATGAATATGTTGAGGTACTATACTATGAGTTACTACGAGGCTTTGAAGACTAAAATTAATTTGTGGATGAAAATATATTTCAAACTGAATCATTGTTTTTTTTTACACACACACACACGCACACACACTTTATGAATAAACCTCAGATAGGCAAGGCAAGGCAAGGCAGCTTTATTTGTATAGCACATTTCAGCAACAAGGCAATTCAAAGTGCTTTACACAAAATCAGTTAAACAGATAAAACACAAGTAAAAACAGTTAAAAATCACAAGCATTAAAAACCGGTAAAACACATGAATAGACAGTTAAAAACAAAGAGAAACATAAAACACAAGAATAAAATTTACAGTGCAGCATAAGAAATTTAAAGAAATGATTAGTCATTTAAAGAAAGGCAGCATCAAATAGAAAGGTCTTCAGCCTTGATTTAAAAGAACTGAGAGTAGCAGCGGATCTACAGGTTTCTGGGAGTTTATTCCAGATATGAGGAGCATAGAAACTGAAAGCTGCTTCACCCTGTTTAGTTCTGACTCTGGGGACAGAAAGCAGACCTGTCCCAGATGACCTGAGAGGTCTGGGTGGTTCATAGTGTAGTAGCAGATCAGCAATATATTTTGGACCTAAACCGTTAAGTGATTTATAAACTAGCAAGAGTACTTTGAAATCAATTCTTTGAGACACAGGAAGCCAGTGTAAAGACTTCAGAACTGGAGTGATGTGATCCAGTCTCTTGGTCTTAGTGAGGACTCGAGCAGCAGCGTTCTGAATCAGCTGCAGCTGTCTGATTGATTTTTTAGGGAGACCTGTAAAGACCCCGTTACAGTAGTCAAGTCTACTGAAGATAAAGGCATGGACAAGTTTTTCCAAATCCTGTTGACACATAAGTCCTTTAACCCTTGATATGTTCTTAAGGTGATAGTAGGCTGACTTTGTAATTGTCTTAATGTGGCTGTTAAAGTTCAGGTCTGAGTCCATGACTACACCAAGATTTCTGGCTTTGTCTGTTGTTTTTAACATTGTTGTTTGAAGCTGAGCGCAGACTTTTAATCGTTCCTCTCTTGCTCCAAAAACAACCACCTCAGTTTTTCCTTCATTTAATTTCAGAAAGTTCTGGCACATCCAGCCGTTAATTTGTTCGATGCACTTAGTCAGTTTTTGTATTGGACTATAGTCCCCTGGCGATAAGGTTATGTAAATTTGTGTGTCGTCCGCATAACTATGGTAACTTATTTTGTTTTTCTCCATAATCTGAGCCAGTGGAAGCATGTAGATGTTAAACAGAAGAGGCCCCAGAATGGAGCCTTGCGGAACTCCGCACGTCATATTTGTACGCTCAGATGCATAATTACCTATAGACACAAAGTAATCCCTATTCTTTAGGTAGGATTCAAACCAGTTTAGTACTGAGCCAGAAAGGCCAACGCAGTTTTCCAATCGGTCTAGTAGTATGTCGTGGTCGACCGTGTCAAATGCAGCACTGAGATCAAGTAATACTAAGATTGAAATTTTGCCATTATCTGTGTTAAGGTGGATGTCATTAAAGACTTTGACAAGAGCCGTTTCAGTGCTGTGGTGTGGTCGGAAACCCGACTGAAAGGTATCAAAACTGTTGCTTAGTGACAAGAAATGGTTGAGTTGTTGAAAGACTACTTTTTCAATGATTTTACTTAAAAACGGAAGGTTTGATATTGGCCTATAGTTGCTCATTAGTGACTTGTCTAGGTTGTTCTTTTTTAAGAGTGGCTTGATTACTGCAGTTTTCAGGGCCTGTGGAAAGATACCTGAAAGAAGAGATGTGTTCACAATCTGTAGAAGATCAGAAGTCAAACAATTGGAAACATTTTTGAAAAGTCCCGTTGGTAGAACATCAAGGCAACAGGTCGAGGTTTTCAGATGTTGAATAATGTCCTCCAGGTTTGTATGGTTGATCGTGTGAAATTCTGTCATATTGGAACTATTTTTGCTTGAACACTGTGACAACACATATCCTGGACTTGATATGGAGGCACTGACTGTTTGTCTAATCTTTTGAATTTTGTCTTTGAAGAAGGAGGCAAAGTCATTGCAGGCCTTGGTAGATAAAAGTTCAGATGCTACTGGTACTGGAGGGTTTGTTAACCTATCAACAGTAGCAAACAAAGCACGTGAATTATTATTGTTTCTAGAGATAATATCAGAGAAGAAGGACCTTCTTGCATTCCTCAGTTCCAAATTATAAATGCGAAGTCTCTCTTTATAGGTGTTATAATGGACCAGGAGATTTGTTTTTCGCCACCTTCGTTCAGCTTTTCGACACTCTCTTTTTTCTGTTCTCACCAGTGGGACATTTCTCCATGGAGACCTTTTCTTACCAGAGACAACTTTGACCTTAGTGGGAGCAATAGCATCAATAACATTTGTAATTTTACAGTTGAAATTATCTACAAGCTCAGTCACTGATAGCCCAGAGAGGGCGGGTGTGGAGGAAAAAAGCTGAATAAATGTTTCACTGGTGTTTTCAGTGATATACCGTTTTCTGATTATCTTTGTTTGGACACTTTTGGGCACAGAGATAGTGCCGTTAAAGAAAACACAGGAATGATCAGACAGAGCAACGTCAGTCACCAAAACCTTGGAAATGTTCAGACCCTTGGAGACAATCAAGTCCAGAGTGTGTCCCTTATTGTGAGTGGGCTCTGTCACATGCTGAGTCAGTCCATAGTTCTCAAAAACACAACACAGTTCTTTGGTCCCCCTGTCCTGGGGGTTGTCAACATGAATGTTAAAATCACCCGCAATGATTACACAATCAAAGTCAATACAAATTATAGACAGCAGTTCAGTGAAGTCATCAATGAAGGTTGCACAATATTTAGGTGGCCTGTAGATATTTAGAAATATCGCTTGAGGGGAAGATCTTAATTGAAGAGCAACATATTCAAAAGAAACAAAATTTCCATAACATATTTTCGTACAGTGGAATGAGTCATTAAACAAAATAGCAACTCCACCTCCTTTCTTATTCACTCTATTCTCACTCATAAAACTGAAGTTTGGGGGAGCTGACTCAATAAGAACAGCAGCGCTGTTATTATGGTCTAACCAGGTTTCAGTTAAAAACATAAAATCTAGATTGTGCTTAATAATAAAATCATTGATTAAAAATGATTTTCCTGCCAAAGACCTGACGTTTAGTAAGGCTAGTGTTAGTGTGTTTTCATTTTTTGGGACAGGCTGTAGCTGACGAGGAATGGATGCTAAATTTGCTAAGTTTGCAGTTAAGTGCTTATTCACCATTCTTTTCCTATTACCTATCACAACATAAATTGAGGAAGAATTGAATCCACAGGGCCCAGGCTTGTCTTGGAAAAAGTCATTAGTATCACTAGTCCTGCAGCCAAGGCCCGGCATATATCAGATAGTGCTTGCCAGATTTTGCACACAAGCGTCCTTATCAGTCTGGGGGGAAGGAGTTTTCTGACATCCTGGTAGTGGTGCTTGGCGTTTTACTTTTGCCCGGGGTTGAGCCATGGGGGTAGGAAGGGGTGTATAATTGATGGGGGAAAGGGAAAGGGAGTGTGGAGACATCAGTAGAGACAGCGATGAATCCTCAGAAGGTTCGGGGTTGGTAGGGGGGTTTGAGGGGTGCTGGACGGGTGAAGAGGGGAGTGGAGGTTTCGTGTCTCTGCTCTCTGGTCTCCCAGGGTCAAATCTTTGCACAGGTGGGGGCTGTGCTGGATCACTGCCGCACTTTGTTGTGTCTTCCTTTTGTTTTGATTCGTCTTGTCTCGTGTCCTTGGCAGAGGGAGCAGATGTGTAGCGCAGAAAGTAAAGCAGATTAGAGGTGAACAGCTTTACTCCTGGTTTGTTAAGGGAAAGTATCTGCTTTAAAAAGATGTCTGCGCTCCCAGAAAATGTTAAAATTGTCAATGAACTGCAACGAATGGACGGTACATTCAGCTGAAAGCCATTTGTTTAGTGCCAACAGCCGGCTGAATCTCTCATCTCCTCTTCTGACTGGCGGTATAGGGCCACTGATAAACACATCTGCGTTTAGGGGGCTGACACTGTCCAGCAGTTCCCTAAACTCCAGTTTCTGCAATTCAGACTGTTGCTTTACAACATCACGTGACCCGATATGCAGAATAATGTTCTTCACAGTTGGGTGTGCTGCCACGATAGCTGGGATTTTTTGGGTCAAGTCAGACACCGTGTCTTTGGGAAAACAGAGTATTTTGGTGTTTTTACTGTTTTTTAAATCTTTTACAGCAGAGTCACCCACAATCAGGGTTTGAGGCCCAGTTGTTAGCTTTTTACTTTTTGAATTGCTCTCAGTCCTTACCCTGCTGTGTGGTGATGAGACGCAGTCCCGGTCATCAGATGTCTGTCCAGCGTCTTGCAGCAGAGGAGCAAATCTGTTATCCACTTGCACACCAGGTTGTTGGGGGGGCATTTTGTTGCTTATTTTCCCTTTTGCAGCTGTCCACGGCTGTGTCCTACTAGGTACAGGGGTTGAAGAGGTGCTCTGCCCGGATGATAATGCAGGCCAGCCGGTCATATCACAAATCTCAGGGCGCTGTGCCCTGCCCGTTAGTCATCCTCCCATTTCCCAGGAAAATGATTTAGTCTTAGGCTTCGCACCAGACGAGTTCCAGGGAGGACTGCCACTTGTCGATTTATTACCAGTTCCACCCTCCTGTTTCTTTGTAGTCTTGTTGGTGCTAATTAGCCGTGTGTTAGCATGCTTCTGTCCATTGTTATGGGTCCATGGTAAAGTGGTGTCATTTCCACAAGATCATGGAAAGAAGAATGTCATTGCTGACTCTGATGAGTAACGGTTGTAAGAGGGAGGGTGTGTGACGAAGTGGGTTTGCTCACCACTTGTCCCATACAGTAGTGTTAGACTAAGACCTCCTGTGACACAAACTAAGCAGTATGCTCTCCCTTTTATACCTCAGGCTATTGTAGACAGCACAACAACCACTTCAAACATACACATTTTACAGTTTTTATTGTACTTTATCTATACAATATTAATGCTCCAGTTTTAATGGGTGTTACAGCGGGGATGAGCACTCTAATTTCCATTTTAATGGATGAAATAAACATAACATAAAGACTGTACCCTTCAGCAGGAGGAAACATTTCACAAACAGATGCTTTGTTAATTTTCAACAGGCTGAGAGTGGACTTTATATGGAGACAAAGCATAGCAATTAGCAGAGGATGGTTTCGATCCATCGACCTCTGGGTTATGGGCCCAGCACTCTTCCGCTGCGCCACTCTGCTCTGCTAGACGAGGCCACGGGTTCAAATAAGCAGGTAAATCACCGTAGTTTTAGATGTTTAAATGTGCGCACAAGAAAGCTAAGAGATTACTGTGGGGAAATGGAGACTGGCTAGAGACTGAAGATTTTAAACATTGTAAAAAATGTATGAAACATATGAACACGTTAAACATATACGGGCACATAATATATACCTACAGTCTCAGTCCTTGGATGGTATAGGTAGCGTATCGCTACCGTGACGGCTGACATGCGCCCCGTCACAGTTACCGACAATTTTGTCAATGAATGAATATTTCACATTGAACACTTACGATTGGGTGGTCATTAAAAACAGGGCATTGCAAGTACAGATATAAAATCCACAGTCAGGGTCACAGGGTCTTTAGGTACTTCACTAAGCTATGTCACAAAGGACAACCTCATCTGAACAACAATTCATCACATTGATTATTTTCCAGCAATGTAACATTTGCAAATGGCAGTGGTGGGATTTGAACCCACGCCTCCAGAAAGACTGGAGCCTGAATCCAGCGCCTTAGACCACTCAGCCACACTACCTGCACATGACTATGCTACACATCGTAACACACACAGGGACCTTAACTAACGTAATGCTTGTTAATTGTTAACCGTCTTTGTCATTTTTCTCTGGCATTGTTGATTATTAGAATATTGTAACCAGCATTAAGTGAGTAGGTTTAGGTCTGTGTGAATATGGGCTGAGCATTTACTTGGACTGAATTTGTGAACATCTTCTTTTGCATATTCACTGTAAAGAGCCATTACTCCTCCAACTGCCAACTATTGTTCTAGAGACAATAGGATATACAGTTTTAGATTGCAAGGTAACTGTCAAAGACCAAAGACTTCATTGAAATACCTCAAGTGATCAAAACAGTTTGTCATAATGGGAAAGGTCATGTTTTTTATTGCAAATTCCAGCACAGTTCTAAAATTATTCTTTAAAATATGTCCATTTACCATTCAAAAACAAAAGTACAATCATGAAACACATACTACTTAGATAGAATGAACTTGTTCAGGTGGAATGAAATGATTCCAGAGACATGGACTCTCTGGCACAGCGATACTTGGTCAGGACAACACCCCCCTTCTTGATAGTACCCGTCTCTGTATGAAGCTGCACACCAGGCAGGTCCTGGATGCACTTGATGTGTTGTTACTGCACACGCCAGATATCACAAAACTGTTGGGTGGAGCCTCATGTATTTGCTTGTATTACATCAAGTGACCTGCATACCAATGACCGCAAAGTTGTATATGTACATGGTTTCTAAAGGCCACTTGGGTGATCTTTGGGCTGCTCTATGGTCTTCAGCTGGAGGATAAATCCCAGAGTTGGCAGACTCCAGGTTATCAAAGCAACACACATCCCTGGGTGGACTTGAACCCCCATCCTTTCAGCTAATAGCCAACTGCGCTGACCCATTGCGCCACAGATACTACGCCTGTCTGATGTTTAATGAGCGGGAGCTCGATCTTTAAGCCACAAGCATTTGTTTTATGGCTTTTTGAGGTTGAGCTGCACATGTATGCTTATTTGGCTATTTTCCTGTTTATATTTCCTTAGAAATTGGGGAAGCTGACTCATGCGGAAATGTAGAAGCTGGACGTGCATTGTATTGTTCTTACATCTCAATTGGATTCTGACTTTGAAATCAAATATTTGGCATCCAAGAAAATGTTTAAACTGATAATGTATCAGTCATTTTGCTGGTGGTTTCTTGGTCACAGCAACAAGCTTGATCATTGACATACAGTTGCCCGCCACATATCACAAAACTGTTGGGTGGGGCCTTAAGTATTTGCTTGTATTACATCAAGTTTTCCAATAACATTAACAAGCATAACGTTGATTACGGTGCCTGTGTTTGTCATGATGTGGAAATTTGGTAATTGCAGTGTGGCCGAGTGGTCTAAGGTGCTGGATTAAGGCTCTAGTCTCTCTGGAGGCGTGGGTTCAAATCCCACCACTACCATTTGCATATATTACATAGCTGGAAGGCAACCAATGTCTTACAGCTGTGGCATTTGGCCTGAACTTGGTGAAGTAACTAGAATCATCCATCAATCACCTTGCTGAGATTGTTCCTTGTTAACCTGAGGTTCAACGATTGGTGAAACCTTCCTTTCCAGCACTTTGGACTAGAAAATCAACAAATAATTGTGATAATTAATCGTGATCTCCATATTGATCAAAGTAATTGTCGTTATCATTTTGGCCATAATCATGCAGCTCAAAGAGATTTTATCAAACCAGGTTGGGCAAGTAACCGTTCTGCTGACTTCTTGTAAAAAAAGAAAGTACCACAACCTAAAAACAGTTACTGCGATGGCTGGGAATCGAACCCAGGTCAACTGCTTGGAAGGCAGCTATGCTCACCACTATACCACCATCGCTGGACAATGTTATGTTGACTTCAAGTCTTGTAATACATTTGGGCATTGAGACTGGTTCAAATCTGGCTCGAAGGAGCAGTCTTTTCCAGAGTTCCCCTTCAGGGATCAATAAAGATTTTCTGATTCTAATGTAGAGATGGACAGACAACCCAAAAGTATAATACTTCTTGCCGAGACATAACAAGAAACAAAAAAACTGACTATTGTAAGTAATGAATGGCTTCATGAATAGACAACCATCATCCCAATGTATGCCATTAACAGTATATGAGTGGTCAATTAGAGTCCAATGACTTTCTTTGGGGCAACTCCTTTTTCCTCCAGATAGAGCTCATTCAGCATTAGAAAGTACCAGTTAGTGCTAAATATCTATTCCAAAACCCCCATTATTTTATTTATTTAGCCAGCGGTGGACTCTGCATGTGTTAGTGTCTGATGATGAACTCACAACCAAGACAACCCCAAAGAGAAGCACTTATGAACACAATGATCATCAGTGTCTTTATTTGAGGTGATCTGAATGTGATTACAATGACATCTTAAGTTACAGTCTTAACTTCTCTTCACCAGAAGAGGCCCAGGAGTTTTACGATCGTCGTGTTGCTACACGTAAGTAGCCCAGGCTACTACTTCTGAGGACTGTCCTGCACTGGACGTAACGTTTTCATGCCGCCAGGACACTCGTTGCAGATGCACTCAGGTTATAGTTTCAGTGCTACAAGTTCACTTCTATATGTCCTGCTGGATGTGGTAATATGCCATTTTGAAATAACCTAATTGTTGTTATTATCGGCTAGCAACTCAAGTTGTCTTGTTGACTGTGTGCGTTTATATGCCTGTGTTATGTTTGGGAAGAGCCTAATATATTGAGATAGCAAGAAGGACTACTGGAAGTCTAATTCACGCTAAAGCTGCGGTTCGTCGTAGTTCAGAGGATGAACCTAGAGTGTTTCGTTAGTTGTATAATAGGGATGGGTTGCCGGGTAATGTTTTTTATGTTTTTTTTTTCTCTTCTTGTTTTTCACTTTGTCAAGCGAATGGCCTTTTATGTCACTTCATGGCGTGCTCTGCCACCCATATGGTATCTTTTAGGAAATGAGTGGCACAGTAAGTAGAAATGTGGCAGGGGGATCTGCAGTGCGTTTTACTAGCTGGAATGTTAGAGGTATGAATGGACCAGTGAAAAGGGCCCGGATATTCTCACATCTGAAAAGACTCCATACCAAAATTGCATTTTTACAGGAAACACATCTCCGTGTTCAAGACCATATTTTGCTTAGGAAGGCTTGGGTAGGACAGGTGTATCACTCAAATTTTGGCAGCAGAGCCAGGGGCACGGCAATAATAATTCATAAAAAGGTATTATTCACTCCCTCAGAAATAATTTCGGATCCCCAAGGGCAGTATGTCATAGTAACAGGTAGTCTGTTTCACTCCCTGGTGGCCTTAGTATGCATTTATGCCCCCAACTGGGATGATGCTGATTTCTTTAAGAAAATAATGACCTTGTTGCCCGATTTGAACACACATCATCTAATATTTGGTGGAGATATGAACTGTGTGATGTCCAGAGCAATCTCTAGCTTCATGTCTCATATAGGTTGTATAGACCCTTGGAGGTTTCTGTATCCTTCCAGAAGAGAATTTTCTTATTTCTCGCATGTGCACCAGTCCTACTCTAGGATAGATTACTTTTTTATTGACAAACACCTTCTGCCTTCAATAAAATCTGTAGAGTACTCCGCCATTGTCGAATCAGATCACGCACCCCTCATACTTGATATTTCCATTGCGCTTAACTATCCCGCAAGGTCTGCTTGGAGGTTGAACACAACATTACTTTCAGATACAAACTTTTGTCAGTACGTCTCACAATCAATAGACGATTTCCTTTTGTTTAATCAGACGGACTCTATAACACCATCCGTACTATGGGAAACATTAAAAGTGGTACTACGGGGACAAATAATATCATTTTCGGTATCACGAAATAAAGACAGGAGACGGACACAGGAAAAAATAGCCGATTCCATTTTGAAAATTGATCATCAATATTCAAAGACCCCATCGCCCGAGCTATACAAAGAAAAATTGAACCTTAAGGCACAATATGATCTACTGTCTACGGAAAAGATAGAAAGAAATCTGTTAAGGTCACGTTCATTTTTCTACGAACATGGGGAAAAGGCAGGGCGCCTTCTTGCCCATCAGTTGAAGGGTAAATCTGCATCCAGACTTATTCCTACTATCAGGAAGGCACCTCAAGAAGTGACAATGGACCCGCAAGAAATCAACAGCACCTTTGAGAAATATTACTCAGATCTATACAAATCAGACTTCCCCCACAATGTCTCTGATATGACGGAATTTTTAGAAAACTTGGGCGCTCCAACAATTACACAAGTCCAAAGAGAAAGCCTAGAAAGACCTCCTTGCAGCTCACGCCTCTGCTTGTCAACATGTTTAACCACTCCTTTGAACAGTCATCCCTCCCACGGAGCCTCACGGAGGCACTTATCACAGTTTTACTAAAGCCAGGCAAAGATGCAATGGACTGCAGCTCTTATAGGCCTATATCGTTGCTGAATGCAGATGTTAAAATTCTTTCTAAAGTCCTGGCCGTTAGAATAAGTTCTGTCATTCCAGACATAATTTCAGTTGATCAGACAGGTTTCATTAAAGGGCGCCATTCATTTGTCAACGTCCGTAGACTTTTAAATGTGGTTCACTCTCCAGCATCTGGAGTTGCTCCAGAAGTGGTAGTATCCCTTGACGCAGAGAAGGCTTTTGACAGGGTTGAATGGGGCTATCTCTTCCCCGTGTTGGACAAGTTCGGGTTCGGTCCAAAATTCGTCTCCTGGGTCCGGCAATTATACTCGTCCCCTAAGGCTGCAGTAGTCACTAATAATTTGTGTTTGCAATATTTTTCACTGTTCAGAGGGACGCGTCAGGGTTGCCCTCTCAGTCCGTTGCTGTTCGTCCTAGCGATAGAACCCCTGTCAATAAAGCTTCGAAACACACAGTCCATACAGGGTATTATTAGGATGGGAGTGGAACATAACGTCTCTTTGTATGCTGATGATCTCTTAATTTATGTAACGGACCCATTGTCCTCTACACCTATAATTTTGAAAACTCTGGAGGTCTTTGGTAGTTTTTCTGGGTATAAAATTAATTTCTCAAAAAGCATGTGTTTCCCTATTAATGAGAAGGCGCTTCAAATACAAGATACGGACTTGCCCTTTCATATTTCAAAATCAGGATTTAAGTATCTAGGAATCCATGTCACCCCCTCTTTCTCTGGTTTGCTAGATGCAAATTTTACTCCAATACTTGGGAGACTAAAATCTGACCTCCAGCGATGGAGCACCATTTATTTATCTCTAGCTGGAAGAGTTAACTGTGTTAAAATTAACGTGTTGCCTCGGTTTCTATATTTATTTCAAAATCTTCCGGTCTTCCTTCCAAAGTCTTTCTTTCGAGCAACAGAAAAGTTACTTTCAAGCTTTCTATGGGGAGGTAAAACTCCAAGGTTGCGTAAAAAATTCCTTGAAAGACCAAGACAAAGGGGTGGGCTCGCCCTCCCAAATTTAAGGATTTACTATTGGGCTGCAAACGTACAAAAAGTTGTTTACTGGTTTCGACATCCTGAGGCAGACTGGTGTAGTGCAGAGGCCAAGTTTTGTAAACTGGCGTCACTTGCTTCATTGATTACGTTAAGACTCCCTCTCTCCCCGACACATTTCACTTCTAGTCCGGTAGTAAGCGCGACTCTTAATAAAAATATTTTAAATAAGCACATTTTTTACATAAGCTATACCCTCCTCAGAATAAATCCCCTGTATTGTCCATGAGGATGTGGAAAGCATCGGTGGCCCTGCTTACTAGCCTGCGCGTTCACAGCAGGCTCTGCAGTGGGGGAGGAGCTGTGGAGGGGGGGCTGTAGCACAGCGGAGAGCAAGGGGGAGGGACCTGTAAGGTGTGCTTGTTCAAATTTTTTGGCTAAGTCCACGTTTTCTCAGAACTCCCTACTGCAGCTTTAATCCACGGAGAAATGCACACATGTATATGCATTAACCAAAAAAGAAAGTTAATCTGTAGGCATTAATCAGAAAAGAAGTTAATATGTACATGCATTAATCAAAAAGAAATTTGATCTGTATAAGCATTAGTCAGCAGACCTTGTGGCGCAATGGTAGCGTGTCTGACTCCAGATCAGAAGGTTGCGTGTTCAAATCACGTCAGGGTCAAATGTTGATGGGTGACAGTAGCTCAGTATGTGGTAGTTGGGAGTACTCCCTCAGCAAGGATTTGAGAATCAAAGTCTTCAATTCCTGTATTAATATAGGCTTTTATGCACCAATTTACATATACATCTAATACCTGAAACACATCAAACACCTGAAAGACATCAAACACATCCAACACTGGAAGCACAAACAGATCAAACACCTGAAACATGTCAATCACATCAAAGACATTAAACACGTGAAACACATCAAACAGATAAAACACGTCAAACGCCTGAAAGACATCAAACATCTGAAACATATCAAACACTTGAAACACATCAAACACCTGAAACAAATCAAACACCTAAAACACATCAAACACATCAAAGACATCAAGCACCTGAAAAATATAAAAAACATCAAAAACCTGAAACACATAAAACACATCAAAGACATCAACACCTGAAACACATAAAAGACATTAAACACATCAAAGACCTGAAACACATCAAATAACAGAAACACATCAAACACCTTAAACACATAGAACACCGGAAGCACAAACACATAAAAAACATAAAACACATCGAAGACATCAAACACCAGAAACACATCAAAAACATCAAACACCTGAAACACATCAAACACCTGAAACCCATCAAAAACCTAAAACACATCAAACACCTGAAAGATATCAAACACATGAAACACCTGAAAAAAATCAAACACCTTAAACACATCAAATACCTGAAACACATCAAACACATCAAACAACTCAAACACCTGAAACAAATTGAACACCTGAAACACATCAAACACTTGAAACAGATCAAATCCCTGAAACAAATCGAACACATGAAACATATCAAGCACCTGAAACACATCAAACATCTGAAACACATCAAACACCTGAAACACATCAAACACCTGAAACACATCTCAAACAAAAAAAATCAAAGACCTGAAATAGATAGATAGATAGATAGATAGATAGATATTTATTGATCCCAAAAAATGGGAAATTACAGTGTTACAGCAGCACACAAAATATACAAACATACAATATACATGAAATAATAATAATTATAATAACAAAATATAAGAATAAAATATAAGAATGTAAGAACAAATATTTAAGTATATACAAGATGGGAAAAAACAAAAAAAACAAAATGTACATTAAACACATCAAACACCTGAAACACGTTAAATAACTGACACACATCAACCACATCAAACACCTGAAACACATCAAACACCTGAAACACCTGAAACACATCAAAGACATAAAAGACATTAACACCTGAAACACATTAATCACCAGCTTCAGGTAAGGAGGCCTCAAAGACCAACTGCTTTCGCAGCATCTGTTCCTTGTCTTCTGGAAGCAAGTCCTCCAAAGACAAACTGCTTTCGCAGCGCCTGGTCTCTGCCAAAGCCGCTGGCCTCCAGCTACCCGGAGAAGAACCCTAAAACTTAAATCAGTCACTTAGACGCAAAAAAGTAAGGAAATAGGGTTCAAGTTTTGAAAAACAAAAGTCATCACTTGAAAGTCATATATTGTAAAAAGGGAGGTTTCTGTGTCTTTTTTTATTCAAAACCCGGTTGATTTGCAATATGAATACTGTGAAAGTAACAAAACGCTTAATCCACGGAGAAATGCACACATGTATATGCATTAACCAAAAAGAAAGTTAATCTGTAGGCATTAATCAGAAAAAAAGTTAATATGTATATGCATTAATCAAAAAGAAATTTGATCTGTATAAGCATTAGACAGCAGACCTTGTGGCGCAATGGTAGCGCGTCTGACTCCAGATCAGAAGGTTGCGTGTTCAAATCACGTCAGGGTCAAATGTTGATGGGTGGCAGTAGCTCAGTATGTGGTAGTTGGGGGTACTCCCTCAGCAAGGATTTGAGAATCAATGGCTTCATTTCCTGTATTAACATAGGCATTTATGCACCAATTTACATATACATATAATACCTGAAACACATTAAAGACATCAAACATCTGAAACACATCAAAGACATCAAACACCTGAAACACATCCAACACTGGAAGCACAAACAGATCAAACACCTGAAACATGTCAAACACATCAAAGACATTAAACACCTAAAAAACATCAAACACCTGAAACAAATTGAACACATGAAACACATCAAACAGATAAAACACGTCAAACGCCTGAAACTAATCAAACAAATCAAACACCTGAAACATATCAAACACCTGAAACACATCAAACACATAAAAGACATGAAGCACCTGAAACATATAAAAAACATCAAAAACCTGAAACACATAAAACACATCAAAGACATCAACACCTGAAACACATAAAAGACATTAAACACATCAAAGACCTGAAACACATCAAATAACAGAAACACAAACACATCAAACACCTGAAACACATAGAACACCGGAAGCACAAACACATCAAATACATCAAACACCAGAAACACATCAAACACATCAAAGACATCAAACACATAAAAAAACATCAAACACCTGAAACACATCAAACACCTGAAACACCTGAAAGATATCAAACACATGAAACACCTGAAACAAATCAAACACCTTAAACACATCATATACCTGAAACACATCAAACAACTCAAACACCTGAAACAAATTGAACACCTGAAACACATCAAACACATGAAACATATCAAGCACCTGAAACACATCAAACACCTGAAACACATCAAAAAACACAAAAAAATCAAAGACCTGAAATACATCAAACACATCAAACACCTGAAACACGTTAAACAACTGACACACATCAACCACATCAAACACCTGAAACACAACAAACACCTGAAACACATCAAAGACATAAAATACATTAACACCTGAAACACATTAATCACCAGCTTCAGGTAAGTAGGCCTCAAAGACCAACTGCTTTTGCGTCGCACGGTCCCTGCGTACTGGAAGCGAGGCCTAAAACTTAAATCAGTCACTTAGACACAAAAAAGTTAGGAAATAGGGTTCAGGTTTTGAAAAACAAAAGTCATCACTTGAAAGTCATATATTATAAAAAGGGAGATTTCTGTGCCTTTTTGAATTCAAAACCAGGTTTGATCTGTACATGCATCAGTCAGCAGACCTTGTGGCGCAAAGGTAGTGCGTCTGACTCCCGATCAGAAGGTTGTGTGTTCAAATCACGTCAGGGTCAAATGTTGATGGGTGGCAGTAGCTCAATATGTGGTGGTAGCAATAATTTGAACATCGACGGTTTCATTTCCTGTATTAAATTAGACTTTTATGCACCAATTTACAAATACATCTAATACCTAATTCCTGAAACACATCAAACACATTTAACACCTGAAACACCTGAATCACTACAGACACCTGAAACCCATCAAACACATTCAACACCTGAAACACATCAAACACCTGAAACACATCAAACACATCAATCACCTGAAACACATCAAACACCTGAAACACATCAAACACCTGAAACACATCAAACACATCAATCACCTGAAACACATCAAACACCTGAATCACATATAACACCCGAAACACATCAATTCAAAACATGTGAGGGTCAAAAGCTGATGGGTGGCAGTAGCTCAATATGTGGTAATTGGGTGTCCTCCCCCACCAAGGATTTCAGCATCAAAGGCACATCAATCATGTGAAATACATAAAACACTCCTCTGTTTTAGTTACAGAGTGAGGAATCACACTTCTCTTCCATCTTTGTTGAGAGTTGCAAATGCGCAGTACCTAGGTAAGGATTACAAGCCAATCAGGAGCAGAGTATAGGCTGGACTACAGTAGAGCTGTTTGGAATCAGTGTTTTCTTTTGGAGATTCATGATCCCTAATACCTTTCTAAACCACTTACCCTGGTCCCTGACCCCTGACCCCAGAGCTGGTAGCTCTGTTCCTTGGCGGAGCCAGTTGGGCCCCCTGCTCTGGCTGGCTGGAGCTCAGAGGCTTCAGGTGAGGAGGCCTCAAAGACCAACTGCTTTTGCAGCATCTGGTCCTAGTCTTCTGGAAGCGAGGCCTCCAAAGACAAGCTGCTTTCGCAGCGCCTAGTCTCTGCCGAAGCTTCTGGCCTCCAGCTGCCCGGAGCAGAACCCTGAACTTAAAGACTCAACACGGCTTGTACATATAAGGTTCTCTATGGATGTTTTGTGACCTCACTCATGACGTCATCATGAACTCACAGCTGATTGGTCAGTAGTTCTTTTGATGTATTATAGAATGCTGTGATGTCATACACCGTAGACAATTCCAGTCTATAAGACTTTTCTCATTTTATTTTTATTTATTTTTGAGGGATGAAAACAAAATACATTGTAAAAAAGTATGAGAATATACACATCACACTATAAATGTGTAAATTAATTTAACGTGTATAGAGCAGACATATTTTCACATGTAAATTGGTAAATATTATATTTGATTATTAATAGCTTTGATAGCAGGATCATTCTCAATACTTTTGTAAAACCTTTGTCTTTCTGGGAGTATATCCACTATAATACATTCTTAAAAAAGTTCATATCTTTTGCTATGGTTAGGCCTCGTATCCAAACTACTCTGGCAGATGATACTAGTGTCGATGTAGCCTTGGAAAATAATTAGCAGCTGGTAGATAGATCTCCCCATCGGGAAGTAAATCCCCAGTCTTCTGCGTGAGAGGCGGAGGCGACCATCCAAAGTTTCAGTAGTTTTTGTGTTGGAACAAGTTTCACTGTTTGAAATAAGCTTTTGAGATACAAGAACGTCTTCACTTGGGACAGCAATTGACTCCCAACCCGATGGGAGAAATCCTGAGCTTTGAGATTTGGAGGGGCTGACTTTGATTCCGAATGCTTGACACTGGACTTCAATCTGCCCCAGTGGGCGCTGTAGATCACTGTTTGATGAAGCCAAAAGAACAAAATAATCTGGAAAGAGCAGAAAAGGAATTACAAAGTGCCCAGACTTGACACTCTCCCACCTTCTGCTGCGCCTTGTGAGGTGCTGTTCATGTCCAGTAGATATGCTTTTTCCATCGCTTGACAATATTCCCATTTAGAGCCAAGAGTTCTCCTCCCATGCTGAACACAGCTGGAGCCAAGGCCCACTTTCCCGAGAAGTCTTACGCGTTCGCCGGGACTTCCTCGAGGCCTTGTAGCATTGGTTAGCTGGTAGAAAAGTCCCCCCGTCGGGGAATCGAACCCCAATCTTCCGCTTGACAGGCGGAGATACTGTCCATTATACTAACGAGGAATGCACAAGTTTAATATTTGGCACATCAAGAAATAGGTGGCGCTATTCCAACATTCAGACCGCAGTCAATGCATGTAGAAATATTTAGGTTTACTACATATTTGCTGTCATTAAAATACATGACAAAGCATCTGTGACTGAATCTAGTTTAAAATCTCTGTTTTGTAGCATTTTGAACATTTGCAGTAAAATAAAAAATGTGCATTTTCCCACAAATATGCAAAATAAATGCATTTCGTCAGTTTCCGTAGTGTAATGGTTATCACGTTTGCCTAACACGCGAAAGGTCCCCAGTTCGTAACAGGGCGGAAACACATTTCTTTGTTTTTATTGACTTCGCACAGTCAAACTCTGCGAAGTTAAACTCTCCATAACCTTCACGGAAAAATCTCCCTGACGTGAAATCGTGGCCAGGCCTACCGAAGTTTCCCCAGTGCAGTAGTCATCACATTCAGAGATTCAGGAATATCCGGTCTAAAATTGATGCAGAAAAACTAGTCCATGCATTTGTTACTTCTAAGCTGGATTACTCCAATTCTTTATTATCAGGCTGCTTAAAAGAGTCCATAAAGATTCGTCAGCTGATCCAGAATGCTGCAGCACGTGTTCTGATAGGAACCAGGAAAAGAGATCACATCTCACCGGGTTTTGCTTCTCTGCATTAACTTCCTGTAAAATCCAGAATAGAATTTAAAATCTTTCTTCTCACCTACAAAGCTCTTCATGTTCAAGCACCATCTTATCTTAATGAAAAAGAAAGTTGATGTGTTTATGCATTTATTAAAAAGAAAGTTGATGTCATAATGAATTGTGATGATAAATCAAAAAGAAAGTTGATGTGTATATGCACTTACAGTTCTACAATGTTATTTTGTAGTTCTCGAATGTTAGGTTTAATTTCTAGAATGTTAAGCGGTCGATCTAGAATGTTAGGTTCTAGAAAGATATCTTTCAGTTCTGGAATGTTAAGTCTCAGTTCTGGAACAACAACAGGCATTGTCACCAGACTTTAGTATGATCTGAGGAACAGGATGTCAGCACATGCCATGATCGTAGAATGCAGGCACATTTTAGTCTGGTAAATAACAGGTATTTTTACACTGGGATGGAAGTGCTAATTTTGCAATCGACAGCTGATCTTCCCCAATACAGACACCTGATACTATGCAGAACTCACGGATTCCCACTCTCTAAAACACAACCGCCCAACATGGGGCTCGAACCCACGACCCTGAGATTAAGGGTCTCATGCTCTACCGACTGAGCTAGCCAGGCACTTCTTAAGATTCAAGTTGCGGTTCTAAAATGTTACTTAAAATTTCTGAAATGTAACAGTTCCAGAATATTACTTGGCAGTTCTAGAATGTTAAGCTGCAGTTCCAGAAAGTTAGGTTAAAGTTCTAGAATGTCACTTGGCAATTCTAGAATGTTAGGCTGAAGTTCTAGAATGTTAAGGTGCCATTCTTGAATGTTAGCTCTAAGTTCTAGAATGTTAAGCTGCAGTTCTAGAATGTTGGATGTAAGTTCTAGAATGTTAGGCTGCAGTTCTAGAAAGTTAAGCTTCCATTCTAAAATGATAAGTTACAATTCAAGAACAATAGGTTGAAGTTTTAGAACTTTTATAATGTTAGGTTTAAGTTCTCGAATGTCAGTATGCAATTCTAGAATGTTAGGTTGAAGTTCAAGAATGTTAATTCATTACACTTCTAAAAGGTTACATTGTAGTTCTAGAATGGGAAGCTGCACTTATAGAATGTTAAGTTGCAATTCTAGAATGTTAAACTGCAGTTCTGAAATGTTAAGTTGCAGTTCTAGAACAATAGGATGTAGTTTCAAGAATTTTAAGAATTATGGTGCCAAAATGTTGTTAACAGTTCTACAATGTCATGTTGTGGTTGTGGAATGTTAGGTTTGAGTTTGAGAATGTTAATATGCAGTTCTAGAATATTAGGTTGAAGTTCAAGAATGTTAAGCTATCAATCTAGATTCTTAGGTCATAGTTCTAGAATATTAAGCTGTCGATCTAGAATGTTAGGTCAAAGTCCTAGAATATTAAACTGCCAATCTAGAATGTTAGGACAAAGTTCTCGAATGTTAAGCTGTATTTCTAGAATGTTAGGTTTAAGTTTTAGAAAGTTAAGCTGCCATTCTAGAATGTTAAGTTCCAATTCCAGAACAATAGGTTGAAGTTTTAGAATTCTTTTAAGTTGCGGTCCTAAAATGTTGCTTACAGTTCTAAAAGGTTACATTGTAGTTCTAGAATCGTAAGTTGCAGTTCTAGAATGTTAAGCTGCCATTCTAGAATGTTAAATTGAAATTCAAGAACAATAGGTTGAAGTTTTAAACATTTTATAAGTTGTGGTCCTAAACTGTTACTTACAGTTCTAAAAAGTTACATTTTAGTTCTAGAATGGTAAGCTGCAGTTTTATAATGTAAAGTGGCAATTCTAGAATGTTAAACTGCAGTTCTGAAATGTTAAGTTGCAGTTATAGAACAATAGGATGTAGTTTTAGAATTTTAAGAGTTATGGTCCTAAAATGTTACTTATAGTTCTGCAATGATATTTTGTTGTTGTAGGATGTTAGGTTTCAGTCCTACAAAGTTAATATGCAGTTGTAGAATATTAGGTTTAAGTTCAAGAATGTTAAGCTGCAGTTCTGGAACAATAGGTTGTAGTTTTAGAATTTTAAGAGTTATAGTACTAAAATGTTACTTACAGTTCTACAATGTTATTTTGTAGTTCTCGAATGTTAGTTTTAATTTCTAGAATGTTAAGCGGTTGATCTAGAATGTTAGGTTCTAGAAAGTTAACTTTCAGTTCTGGAATGTTAAGTCTCAGTTCTGGAACAACAACAGGCATTGTCACCAGACTTTCGTATGATCTGAGGAACAGGATGTCAGCACATGCCATGATCGTAGAATGCAGGCACATTTTAGTCTGGTAAATAACAGGTATTTTTACACTGGGATGGAAGTGCTAATTTTGCAATCGACAGCTGATCTTCCCCAATACAGCCACCTGATACTATGCAGAACTCACGGATTCCCATTCTCTAAAACACAACCGCCCAACGTGGGGCTCAAACCCACGACCCTGAGATTAAGAGTCTCATGCTCTACCGACTGAGCTAGCCAGGCACTTCTTAAGATTTAAGTTGTGGTTCTAAAATGTTACTTAAAATTTCTGAAATGTAACAGTTCCAGAATATTACTTGGCAGTTCTAGAATGTTAAGCTGCAGTTCCAGACAGTTAGGTTAAAGTTCTAGAATGTCACTTGGCAATTCTAGAATGTTAGGCTGAAGTTCTAGAATGTTAAGGTGCCATTCTTGAATGTTAGCTCTAAGTTCTAGAATGTTAAGCTGCAGTTCTAGAATGTTGGATGTAAGTTCTAGAATGTTAGGCTGCAGTTCTAGAAAGTTAAGCTTCCATTCTAAAATGATAAGTTACAATTCAAGAACAATAGGTTGAAGTTTTAGAACTTTTATAATGTTAGGTTTAAGTTCTCAAATGTCAGTATGCAGTTCTAGAATGTTAGGTTGAAGTTCAAGAATGTTAATTCATTACACTTCTAAAGGGTTACATTGTAGTTCTAGAATGGGAAGCTGCACTTATAGAATGTTAAGTTGCAATTCTAGAATGTTAAACTGCAGTTCTGAAATGTTAAGTTGCAGTTCTAGAACAATAGGATGTAGTTTCAAGAATTTTAAGAATTATGGTGCCAAAATGTTGTTAACAGTTCTACAATGTCATGTTGTGGTTGTGGAATGTTAGGTTTGAGTTTGAGAATGTTAATATGCAGTTCTAGAATATTAGGTTGAAGTTCAAGAATGTTAAGCTATCAATCTAGATTCTTAGGTCAAAGTTCTAGAATATTAAGCTGTCGATCTAGAATGTTAGGTCAAAGTCCTAGAATATTAAACTGCCAAGCTAGAATGTTAGGACAAAGTTCTTGAATGTTAAGCTGTATTTCTAGAATGTTAGGTTTAAGTTTTAGAAAGTTAAGCTGCCATTCTAGAATGTTAAGTTCCAATTCCAGAACAATAGGTTGAAGTTTTAGAATTCTTTTAAGTTGCGGTCCTAAAATGTTGCTTACAGTTCTAAAAGGTTACATTGTAGTTCTAGAATGGTAAGTTGCAGTTCTAGAATGTTAAGCTGCCATTCTAGAATGTTAAATTGCAATTAAAGAACAATAGGTTGAAGTTTTAAACATTTTATAAGTTGTGGTCCTAAACTGTTACTTACAGTTCTAAAAAGTTACATTTTAGTTCTAGAATGGTAAGCTGCAGTTTTATAATATAAAGTGGCAATTCTAGAATGTTAAACTGCAGTTCTGAAATGTTAAGTTGCAGTTATAGAACAATAGGATGTAGTTTTAGAATTTTAAGAGTTATGGTCCTAAAATGTTACTTATAGTTCTGCAATGATATTTTGTTGTTGTAGGATGTTAGATTTCAGTCCTACAAAGTTAATATGCAGTTGTAGAATATTAGGTTTAAGTTCAAGAATGTTAAGCTGCAGTTCTGGAACAATAGGTTGTAGTTTTAGAATTTTAAGAGTTATAGTACTAAAATGTTACTTACAGTTCTACAATGTTATTTGTAGTTCTCGAATGTTAGTTTTAATTTCTAGAATGTTAAGCGGTTGATCTAGAATGTTAGGTTCTAGAAAGTTAACTTTCAGTTCTGGAATGTTAAGTCTCAGTTCTGGAACAACAACAGGCATTGTCACCAGACTTTCGTATGATCTGAGGAACAGGATGTCAGCACATGCCATGATCGTAGAATGCAGGCACATTTTAGTCTGGTAAATAACAGGTATTTTTACACTGGGATGGAAGTGCTAATTTTGCAATCGACAGCTGATCTTCCCCAATACAGCCACCTGATACTATGCAGAACTCACGGATTCCCACTCTCTAAAACACAACCACCCAACGTGGGGCTCGAACCCACCACCCTGAGATTAAGAGTCTCATGCTCTACCGACTGAGCTAGCCAGGCACTTCTTAAGATTTAAGTTGCGGTTCTAAAATGTTACTTAAAATTTCTGAAATGTAACAGTTCCAGAATATTACTTGGCAGTTCTAGAATGTTAAGCTGCAGTTCCAGAAAGTTAGGTTAAAGTTCTAGAATGTCACTTGGCAATTCTAGAATGTTAGGCTGAAGTTCTAGAATGTTAAGGTGCCATTCTTGAATGTTAGCTCTAAGTTCTAGAATGTTAAGCTGCAGTTCTAGAATGTTGGATGTAAGTTCTAGAATGTTAGGCTGCAGTTGTAGAAAGTTAAGCTTCCATTCTAAAATGATAAGTTACAATTCAAGAACAATAGGTTGAAGTTTTAGAACTTTTATAATGTTAGGTTTAAGTTCTCGAATGTCAGTATGCAGTTCTAGAATGTTAGGTTGAAGTTCAAGAATGTTAATTCATTACACTTCTAAAAGGTTACATTGTAGTTCTAGAATGGGAAGCTGCACTTATAGAATGTTAAGTTGCAATTCTAGAATGTTAAACTGCAGTTCTGAAATGTTAAGTTGCAGTTCTAGAACAATAGGATGTAGTTTCAAGAATTTTAAGAATTATGGTGCCAAAATGTTGTTAACAGTTCTACAATGTCATGTTGTGGTTGTGGAATGTTAGGTTTGAGTTTGAGAATGTTAATATGCAGTTCTAGAATATTAGGTTGAAGTTCAAGAATGTTAAGCTATCAATCTAGATTCTTAGGTCAAAGTTCTAGAATATTAAGCTGTCGATCTAGAATGTTAGGTCAAAGTCCTAGAATATTAAACTGCCAATCTAGAATGTTAGGACAAAGTTCTCGAATGTTAAGCTGTATTTCTAGAATGTTAGGTTTAAGTTTTAGAAAGTTAAGCTGCCATTCTAGAATGTTAAGTTCCAATTCCAGAACAATAGGTTGAAGTTTTAGAATTCTTTTAAGTTGCGGTCCTAAAATGTTGCTTACAGTTCTAAAAGGTTACATTGTAGTTCTAGAATGGTAAGTTGCAGTTCTAGAATGTTAAGCTGCCATTCTAGAATGTTAAATTGCAATTCAAGAACAATAGGTTGAAGTTTTAAACATTTTATAAGTTGTGGTCCTAAACTGTTACTTACAGTTCTAAAAAGTTACATTTTAGTTCTAGAATGGTAAGCTGCAGTTTTATAATGTAAAGTGGCAATTCTAGAATGTTAAACTGCAGTTCTGAAATGTTAAGTTGCAGTTATAGAACAATAGGATGTAGTTTTAGAATTTTAAGAGTTATGGTCCTAAAATGTTACTTATAGTTCTGCAATGATATTTTGTTGTTGTAGGATGTTAGGTTTCAGTCCTACAAAGTTAATATGCAGTTGTAGAATATTAGGTTTAAGTTCAAGAATGTTAAGCTGCAGTTCTGGAACAATAGGTTGTAGTTTTAGAATTTTAAGAGTTATAGTACTAAAATGTTACTTACAGTTCTACAATGTTATTTTGTAGTTCTCGATTGTTAGGTTTAATTTCTAGAATGTTAAGCGGTCGATCTAGAATGTTAGGTTCTAGAAAGTTAACTTTCAGTTCTGGAATGTTAAGTCTCAGTTCTGGAACAACAACAGGCATTGTCACCAGACTTTAGTATGATCTGAGGAACAGGATGTCAGCACATGCCATGATCGTAGAATGCAGGCACATTTTAGTCTGGTAAATAACAGGTATTTTTACACTGGGATGGAAGTGCTAATTTTGCAATCAACAGCTGATCTTCCCCAATACAGCCACCTGATACTATGCAGAACTCACGGATTCCCACTCTCTAAAACACAACCGCCCAACGTGGGGCTCGAACCCATGACCCTGAGATTAAGAGTCTCATGCTCTACCGACTGAGCTAGCCAGGCACTTCTTAAGATTTGAGTTGCGGTTCTAAAATGTTACTTAACATTTCTGAAATGTAACAGTTCCAGAATATTACTTGGCAGTTCTAGAATGTTAAGCTGCAGTTCCAGAAAGTTAGGTTAAAGTTCTAGAATGTCACTTGGCAATTCTAGAATGTTAGGCTGAAGATCTAGAATGTTAAGGTGCCATTCTTGAATGTTAGCTCTAAGTTTTAGAATGTTAAGCTGCAGTTCTAGAATGTTGGATGTAAGTTCTAGAATGTTAGGCTGCAGTTCTAGAAAGTTAAGCTTCCATTCTAAAATGACAAGTTACAATTCAAGAACAATAGGTTGAAGTTTTAGAACTTTTATAATGTTAGGTTTAAGTTCTCGAATGTCAGTATGCAGTTCTAGAATGTTAGGTTGAAGTTCAAGAATGTTAATTCATTACACTTCTAAAAGGTTACATTGTAGTTCTAGAATGGGAAGCTGCACTTATAGAATGTTAAGTTGCAATTCTAGAATGTTAAACTGCAGTTCTGAAATGTTAAGTTGCAGTTCTAGAACAATAGGATGTAGTTTCAAGAATTTTAAGAATTATGGTGCCAAAATGTTGTTAACAGTTCTACAATGTCATGTTGTGGTTGTGGAATGTTAGGTTTGAGTTTGAGAATGTTAATATGCAGTTCTAGAATATTAAGTTGAAGTTCAAGAATGTTAAGCTATCAATCTAGATTCTTAGGTCAAAGTTCTAGAATATTAAGCTGTCGATCTAGAATGTTAGGTCAAAGTCCTAGAATATTAAACTGCCAATCTAGAATGTTAGGACAAAGTTCTCGAATGTTAAGCTGTATTTCTAGAATGTTAGGTTTAAGTTTTAGAAAGTTAAGCTGCCATTCTAGAATATTAAGTTCCAATTCCAGAACAATAGGTTGAAGTTTTAGAATTCTTTTAAGTTGCGGTCCTAAAATGTTGCTTACAGTTCTAAAAGGTTACATTGTAGTTCTAGAATGGTAAGTTGCAGTTCTAGAATGTTAAGCTGCCATTCTAGAATGTTAAATTGCAATTAAAGAACAATAGGTTGAAGTTTTAAACATTTTATAAGTTGTGGTCCTAAACTGTTACTTACAGTTCTAAAAAGTTACATTTTAGTTCTAGAATGGTAAGCTGCAGTTTTATAATATAAAGTGGCAATTCTAGAATGTTAAACTGCAGTTCTGAAATGTTAAGTTGCAGTTATAGAACAATAGGATGTAGTTTTAGAATTTTAAGAGTTATGGTCCTAAAATGTTACTTATAGTTCTGCAATGATATTTTGTTGTTGTAGGATGTTAGGTTTCAGTCCTACAAAGTTAATATGCAGTTGTAGAATATTAGGTTTAAGTTCAAGAATGTTAAGCTGCAGTTCTGGAACAATAGGTTGTAGTTTTAGAATTTTAAGAGTTATAGTACTAAAATGTTACTTACAGTTCTACAATGTTATTTTGTAGTTCTCGAATGTTAGTTTTAATTTCTAGAATGTTAAGCGGTCGATCTAGAATGTTAGGTTCTAGAAAGTTAACTTTCAGTTCTGGAATGTTAAGTCTCAGTTCTGGAACAACAACAGGCATTGTCACCAGACTTTCGTATGATCTGAGGAACAGGATGTCAGCACATGCCATGATCGTAGAATGCAGGCACATTTTAGTCTGGTAAATAACAGGTATTTTTACACTGGGATGGAAGTGCTAATTTTGCAATCGACAGCTGATCTTCCCCAATACAGCCACCTGATACTATGCAGAACTCACGGATTCCCACTCTCTAAAACACAACCGCCCAACGTGGGGCTCGAAAGTTCTAGAATGTCACTTGGCAATTCTAGAATGTTAGGCTGAAGTTCTAGAATGTTAAGGTGCCATTCTTGAATGTTAGCTCTAAGTTCTAGAATGTTAAGCTGCAGTTGTAGAATGTTGGATGTAAGTTCTAGAATGTTAAGGTGCCATTCTTGAATGTTAGCTCTAAGTTCTAGAATGTTAAGCTGCAGTTCTGGAATGTTAAGTCTCAGTTCTGGAACAACAGGCATTGTCACCAGACCAGTTCTAGAATGTTAAGCTGCCATTCTAGAATGTTAAGTTGCAATTCAAGAACAATAGTTTGACATTTTACAAATTTTATAAGTTGTGGTCCTAAAATGTTACTTACAAATCTAAAAGATTACATTGTAATTCTAGAATGGTAAGATGCCATTTTAGAAATGTAAGCTGCTATTCTAGAATGTTAAGTTGGCTGGCTGTTAAAATTCAGGTCAGAGTCCATGACTACACCAAGATTTCTCTTTGTCGGTTGTATGAAATTCTGTCATATTGGAACTAGTTTTGCTTGAACACAGTGACAACACATATCCTGTACTTGATATGGAGGCACTTACTGTTTGTCCAATCTGAATTCTGTCTTTGAAGAAGGAATTAAACTCATTGCAGGCCTTGGTAGGTAAAAGTTCAGATGCTACTGGTACTGGAGTGTTTGTTATCCTATCGACAGTGGCAAACAAAGCACGCGAAATATTATTGTTTCAATAGATAATGTCAGAGAAGAAGGACCTTCTTGCATTCCTCAATTCCAAATTATAAATACAAAGTCTCTCTTTATAGGTGTTATAATTGACCAGGAGATCTCTTTTCGCCACCTTCGTTCAGCTTTACTACACTCTCTTTTTTCTGTTCTCAACAGTAGGACATTTCTCCATGGAGATATTTTCTTACCAGAGACAACTTTGACCTTAATGGAAGCAATGGCATCAATAACATTTTTAATTTTACAGTTGAAATGATCTACGAGCTCAGTGACTGAGAGCCCAGAGAGCCCAGAGAGGAGAAAAGCTGAATAAATGTTTCACTGGTGTTGTCAGTGATATACTTTTTTTCTGATTATCATTGTTTGGACACTTTTGGGCACAGAGATAGTGCCGCTGAAGAAAAGCATTGTTAGTCACCACAACCTCGGAAGCATTCAGAAACTTGGAGACAGTCAAGTCAAGAGTGTGCCCCTTATTGTGCGTGGGCTCCGTCACATGCTGATTCAGTCCATAGTTGTCGAAAACACAACACAGTTCTTTGGTCCCTCTGTCCTGGGGGGTGTCAACATGAATGTTAAAATCCCACACAATGATTACACAATCAAAGTTAATGCAGATTATAGACAGCAGTTCAGTGACATCATCAATGAAGGTTGCACAATATTTAGGTGGTCTGTAGATATTTAGAAACATTGCTCGTGGGGAAGACCTTAACTAAAGAGCCACATGTTCAAAAGAAGCAAAATTTCCATAGCATATTTCCGTACAGTGGAATGAGACGTTAAACAAAATGGCGACTCCACCTCCTTTTCTATTCGCTCTATTCTCGCTCATATAACTGAAGTTATGGGGAGCTGACTTGATGAGAACAGCAGCATTGTTATTATGGTCTAACCAGGTTTCAGTTAAAAACATAAAATGTAGATTGTGATCAATAATAAAATCATTGATTAAAAATGATTTTCATGCCAAAGACCTGATGTTTAGTAAAGATAGTGTTAGTGTGTTTTAATTTTTTGGGACAGGCTGTAGCTGACAAGGAATGGATGCTAAATTTGTTAAGTTGGCAGTTAAGTGCTTATTCGCCGTTCTTTTTCTATTCACAACATAAATTGAGGAAGAATTGTACACACAGGGCCCGGGCTTGTCTTGAAAAAACTAATGAGTGTCACTAGGCCTGGCACATGTCAGTTAATGCTTGCTGGATTTTGTACACAAGCATCCTTATCAGTCTGGGGGTAAGGAGTTAGCTGACATCCTGTGTTGGAATAAAATGTATTCATATCATGTGTGCTCATAAACATTATATTCACGTAGTGCATTATATTAATCATGTGTGTTCAATTCATTATATTTTGAGGCAAAGAGCAGATGTGGATAGAGTAGCCAAAAATTTTACTCAAGTAAAAGTACTGTTACTTCCGAATAATATGACTCAAGTAAAAGTAAAAGTAGTCATTCAAATAATTACTTGAGTAAGAGTAAAAAAGTGCTCGGCAAAAAACTACTCAAGTAGTGAGTAAGTGTTGATTAACGTCTGATTTATTTTGTAACAAAAGCATCAATCAGACAAAAACACAAAATAATAGTCTTTATGGAAAAATTAAAGTTCATCCAATCAATAAAATAAAATAAATGAATTACAAAAGCTTAATTTAAAAATAAGGTAAATTCAAGTTCTTATAAATAAAATCAATAAAATAATAAGAAATAAGAAATAAATAAGCAGAAGTAACACAAATGTCCAAACCTTTATACTTTTTTACCAGTCTCTGTACGCAGAACTAGAACAAGGCAGCCCATAAACTCTCAAACTGTCAAGCAGGCTTTCGGTGTGAGTGGCGCAACTTTAAAAACAAAACAAAAACAACAACAACTTTTTCTATCAATAATTACAGCACCCAATCTCCTCTGTGGCTTTGTTGTAGCATTTGATCTTAAACTCTTAACAAAAGTTTACAATCATTTTTAGAGATTTAAGGATGAGAAGCACCCTCAGTTTTTATCAGCATGCTTGAAACGGCATATTTAACACTAGCACTGCCAGACACCGAAGAGTGACTGTGTGTGTGTGTGTGTGTGTGTGTGTGTGTGTACAATTTCACCAAAACAAATCACAGTTATGTGATTATTAAGCTTCAACAGTAGTTGGCTCTCAAGGTTTTTGCTGTGAAGCTGTGATCGTTAAGCAGTGAACAGGAGTCCTGCATGACTGAAAAGTCTCTTACGCTGCAGATGCAGGGAGACCTGTGTTGACTTTGAGTGATAGCTTCTTGATGTGAGGAAAGGTGTGGAGTAGATCCATACCTGCAGGGGACAGACATGAAAGGTACCTCTCCAGCTTTCCTACTTGTGATTTTCCTAACTCCATGGATGCAAAGAAGTCGTCTTCATCAGAGAGGCTGCTGTTTGTACTGGTGACATCATCCAAGTCGGCGTCAAGGTGACTTCTGATGTAGTCAAGGCCTGTGACAAGATAATTATTTTTTTTTTAAATGTAGGTCTGCACATTATTCATATCCTTCTACTGTATAGGCTGTCAAGCTGATGGTGTTTGACTTTAAAAGCTAACTGAGCTTATTGCCACCCTGTGGTTTGTTACCGACAAGCTATAATCTTAAATGACAGTAACATTTTACAGATTTATATAGGTCAATGTCTACTGGTTCACATTTCAAGTGATAAACAAGTATATCTACCAGCTTTTAAGATGTTCTCCTTTGTGGTCCAGGATGTTCTGAATCTTGGTAGGAGTATTGCTGCCGCAGCTCAGGTTCTTTCATGACGTCTCCAAACCATTTCTGGATCCCTTGCTGGAGGGCGTTAACAAGAGGTGTACACATTTTGCAAGTTGACTCCAACCTCTTCAGCATGTCCGACAACTGGTAAAGTGTTGGCAGCAGGAGGCCCATATGCACAGATGATTCCCCTTGGAGGATATTAAGGGCCATGGCAACAGGCTTCATCACAGCAGCATACCCGACTAGAAACCCCATTTCAACTGGATTGAACCTATAAAAGATGTAACAATAAAAGATAACTTATAGCTACTTCTGTTCCAATGTCTATTATGCATTGTACATGTTAAATACACAAATAAATAAAAACAAAATAAATCAGTATCCAAAGAAAACTTGAGACAACCCATTAATCAGCCAGGTATATTATTTGTATTATTCTTTAAAAAGAAAATATAAATTTTGTCAACTTACATCTTTATCTTTAATGCTGTCCAGACATTGCGAATTGCTTGTTCTCCTTGCTCTCGATGAATGCGCACAATCCTTTCTACAGCAAGGAACAGGGAGCTCCAGCGTGTCTGATTGGGTCGGAGAAACTGCAGCTTGCATTCACGTTCCACTGCTTCATGGGCCATGGTGGACCTGCTGGTTTTATTCCAAAGAGCATGACATTTTGCAAAAGCAGACCGAGACAGCCTCTTGTAGGTTTCGTTTGTAGCTTCTCCTGCAGTGGCATCAACTGTGGATATGAGATTGAGTAGATGGCATGCACACTTTTGATGCCTTGGAAGTTGGTACTCAAGACCTGTGTTGTCATCCAGAATAGCAGACACATCTTGATACTCAACCTCTGACTCACTCTGATCTTCTGTTGCATCATCAAGGGTGGAGTCACTCTCCTCTTGTACATTGGTGGCTTCCTCCTCTTTCTCCTCACCATATAATCGAAAGGCCTTCAGGAAGTTTGAGCCACTGTCTGTTGTTGTCCTGGTTACTTTTTCCCTTATGTGGTACTCAGAATGTATTTCCTCTAATGCAGCAGCAAGGACATCAAACGTATGCGAGCCTTTGACAGGTCTACAAGCCAATGCAGCGGAGTGCCTCTCCAGTGAGGTGTTGTCTATCCAGTGACAGGTGACACCTAAGTAGCTACGTTGTCTGGCAGACCAGCAGTCTGTTGTGGTAGCAACAGAGTTCACAGCACTCAGCTTTTTGATGATTATGCTCTTCTTGTGTTTTGCAGCTTCTTGTATTCTTGTGCATAACGTTTTCCTTGTCATCATTACTGTATGAGGTTGCAAGGTTTTAATCAAAGTCTTGAAGGATGGTGTCTCAACCACAGAAAATGGTTGGTTGGCCTCACATACAAAGTTTAGTACCAGTTTGTCAAGCTTTGCTTGTGTTACCCGCCCTGGGGCAGAAAAGGCTGTGATTTTTGCATTTTTCACAGGAGTATCACTAGAAGAGGAGGACTTGCATTTTCTGTGGTTCTCCAGTAAGTTTGTGTACTCAGACAGTTTGTTGGGATGAATCCTCTGTGGATAAAAAAAATATCTGAGGTTACAGGGAGAAAAAAAATACAAAAATACAATCCTGCTGGTACCTGACTTTTTCTAAAAGAGTCTATATTTTCATTTAAAATGGTTTTATACACATGACATTACACAATAGGCAAGTAAAATAAAATAGCTTTTACCTATTTTGGCCATACATAATCATACTGACTGCTCAGATTTCCACAGTATTGTATTGTTTTTATTATTTCGAGCTTTTGCATATTGGTTGCTTAGTAACTATCAGCGTCTCTGTCGGAGAAACGTCATAAGCGGTCTCGAGTAACAAGTAACTTTAACTGTCTATGGTAACAACTGTGGGCATCAGCAATGGGCCAAAGGCAAAGCCAGAGTCGGTAACGCTGGCTACCACAATAAATATGCCGTGAATGGACTCTGTTCTGAATCAGAAGGCAGCGCCGGGGGCTCGCTCTGTGATAGACGCGGTACACGGAGCTAGATGGCCGGTGGCTGCCTACGTGTTCATATAATTTTATACATCCTCGAACTGGCTTGAATCATTGCACACATCCTCTCCAAGGAGTTCACCAGCAGTGAAATTGTCCGAAAGATGTACATGCAGCAATGCAGAGGAGCTGAGAGCGGAGTTAATGGAGGAAAAAAGGGCAGTGGAGCATGGTCCGAGCAGGACAAATGAGAATAAGATACTTTTTGGTGTGATTTGCCTGTTATGAACTTATGTTGAATGAATTTCCATATAATATTTTTCCGATATGAATGCAGCCTATAAAATAATTACGTTTTACTAAGCCATGATATGAATTATTGAAACGCGTGGGCTACTTAAGTGTATAATTAAACTCGTTAAATTGTACATTTTGGTGTTATTTCGTTTTTCAAAACTTGTCGTTATACAATACCTGCATTAATATTACAATTAGGTATTTATCTTGAGAGATTAGAGTTTGAAATGTGGCGGTCAAAATGACCGCTCACGGCAATTTTAGCTAGTAGTTATGGAATCCCGGCACTTCTAATATTAAAAGAGACTTAGCTATTACATCAAATTTGGATGGATGGATATAGGTAAATAGCTATATATAAGCAAAAAAAAAAAAGTAACCTAAAAGACAAACATTCGCCTATCCACAGGAAAAAAACAAATTTAAGAAACTCACCGCTACATGTGGGGCGCATCGGAGTGTGAATGTGTGTGAGTGTTTATCTGATGAACAGGTGGCACCTTGTACGGCAGCCCCGGCCACAGTGTATGAATGTGTGTGAATGGTGAATGTTTCCTGTAGATGTAAGAGCGCTTTGAGCAGTTGTTAAGACTGGAAAAGCGCTATATAAATACAGCACATTTACATTTACATGTTTCGTTAAATTTCCGTTTGTCGTGGTAGACAGAGAAGACACCGCATAATGTTGCTGCTGTTTTTCAATTTCACTACGGTAAACATACTTTCTATATGAGGCCATGGGTGTTCCTCCTCTTCTGTGTCAGCATTGCCGACGGTTGACTCTGACATTTTAATTTTGCTCCGACCGTACTGAAGCTAACCTGTCCCGGCGCCTATAGACAGCCAAAGTCCCGCCGATGAGATTGAGTATGACGAAACATGACGAAACTGCACAACTACGTTTGATTGGTGAAACACAGTCACGTGGTAGAGCCTTTAGCAGAAGTCTCTGTCAAAATAAAACATTAAAATGAGGCGTACGCGGGGGTAAAAACAATGACGCGTAGAATACCAAAGAGGTAAAAAGAAAAGTAACGAGCTCATTGTAGCCCTTCTTCCTCACAAATCTACTCAAGTACAAGTAAAAGTATAGTGATTTAAAACTACTCCTGGAAGTACAATTTTTTTCTAAAACTTACTCAAGTAAATGTAACGGAGTAAATGTAACTCGTTACTACCCACCTCTGGTAAAGAGCAAAAGCATTACACATATAGTGTGTTCCAAATCGCGCACTTCCCTTAGTGCACTAACGGAAGTGCACTTCGTACACTACGTACTTACTTGGATAGTGCGTAAAATTTTACTGAGAGTGTCGCGCACTTCTTGATGTACTTACCGGAAATGACGATCACAACAGCTCATTCCTCCTCCTTCTTCTTCTGTGAAATTGCGAATTGCACCCAGAAAGAGAGCATTCCCGCCACCTATTGTCCCCCGCGAAAAATACACTTCTGCTTTGTTCATCAAGATGAATGTGATTGTGGTTATTGTTGCTTGTATCTGCCCTCTGTTTTTTGCGAGAATGAGAGGATTGCGACGCCGCCGTCGTATCATCCGCCTGCTTTTAACAGAAAATATACAGGTATGTTGATATTCATACTTTTGCTCTTAAATAATTTATAAAAAAACACCAAAAACTAGCCATTATGAGTTATTTCAGCAAAAGTGGAGTACTTAAAATTATGTCCAACTGACGTGTTAACTTAAAGAATAAATGTTTTATTACCATCATTATTATAATAATAATTAATTCAATTTTTTCTACTTGTTATACTGATGTATTTGCTTTAAGCTGCTGTAGTACAGATATTTCCCCTGTGTGGATTTCACATTTTCGAAGCTGGAACTAGTGACTTGATAAATGACTTAACTATTAATCTATTAATTACAGTGACAATACAAGAGTAAAAACAGATAACATTTAACACATTCAGTCCAGTTTTATTTTAAAAGATGGTCCTGCGTTACTTCTCCAGGCTCCAGACCCCAGGCAGTACTGCCAGGTCAACCACACGGTGCCATTGCTGGCGCTGTATTTTGACGGGGAGAGCAACATGAGGGTGGACTTCCGACTCTCTCGGGGATCCTTCCACGCCCTTATGGCCATCCTCGGCATGGGGTCTGACCATGGCTGGGGACCCGTCATTGAGGCCCTGGTCTTCCTCTTTTGGCTGGCCAGCGGTACATCCTACCGCGTGGTAGCCAGGGCCTTTGCCATGCCCAGGACCACTGTGCATCGCGCTGTCCACAAGACCAGCAGGAAGGTCCTCTCTCTCCTCCCCCAGGTTGTCCGTCTTCCGACAGAGGAGGACTTTCCTCATATTGGAGCAGGATTTGCGCGGCTGGCCGGGTCGGCAGCCTTCCACAGGGTTTTGGGCAGCATCGACGGCTGCCACGTCCGTGTGACCCCCCCGGCAGAGGACGCAGCCTGTTACTTGAACAGGAAGATTTTTCATTCTGTTCAGTTTCAGGCTGTGTGTGACCACACAGCAAAGTTCATTGATGTTTTTATTGGTTTCCCTGGGTCAGCTCATGATGCGAGGGTTTTAAAGAACAGCCCCCTGTACTACCAGCACAGGTACCCTCCTCCTGGTTTCTGCCTCATCGGGGATGGTGGCTACCCCTGCCTCAGGCAACCCATCGCCCTCATGACGCCTTTAGGCAGCCTGTCCACAACAACTTCCAGGTCCGCTTCAACAGTCACCTGTCTAGAGCGAGGTGTGTTGTGGAGAGGGCATTTGGCATCCTGAAGACCAGATGGAGGTCCATATTTTTGAAGGCGCTGGAGGTGGATGTCCTCTATGTACCGGAGGTCATTGCCTGCTGCACAGTCCTGCACAACATCTGCCTGACCAATGGGGACCTGCTGGAGCCAGAAGCTGATGTGGAGGGAGACGCAGAGGACCATCCCCAACCCGCTCCTCAAGGCGCCATCTGTGGAGCAGAGGACAGGCAGAGGATGGCCATGATGTGCCTGGTGCCTGACCATAATTATGCCTAAATGTGATTATTGTAATTATATTGTTGTTCTGCTGTTCGTGTTCATTTGTGTATTATAATCTGTTTAAAAAAACATTTAAGCAATCCAAATGCATGTGTTTTCATTTAAATGTAATGATATAAAAGATTTGCTGTACTGTATATACACATTTCCCCGTGTGAGCAATGAGGAAGTAGGTTGTGTACCATGGCTGACATCAATACTATTCAGCTGCCTACCAACTGTAATACACCATAATAGATTAGTTATTAGCAACAGTAATAACAGACAGATCAGATCGTTATTTTTTTTTTGCAAGTCTTTCAAGCACAGACAAAAAACGCTCCTCCCTCATTACTACCTCCCTGTCTCTCCTCTCCTCTCTCTCCCTCACCTCCCTCTCTCTCCTGTCATCCCTCTCCCTTATTTCTTTTAAATGCCGTTCCTCTCTCTCCACTGCCTCCCGATGCCGCCTCTCCTCTCTCTCATTTCTTGCTTCCTCTCTCTCCACTGCCTCCCGATGCCGCCTCTCCTCTCTCTCATCTCTTGCTTCCTCTCTCTCCACTGCCTCCTGATGCCGCCTCTCCTCTCTCTTTCTTGCCTTTTCCTCAATATTCACCATGTCCCTCTCAAAACTGTCATCCTTTTCTTGGAGGTCTTTGAGGGCCTGTGCGACATCCATCTTCCTCCGTTTTGGAGTGGATGAGGTCCCTCTCTGGGGTCACCAATGAGGGGGGCTCGACAACCACCACGTCCTGGCAAGATGAGGCAATGAGGACAGGCGGTGTAACTGACGGCCTGCCCCCAATTGCCTCATCCATCAGAGGATACCACTTCCAGGACGCAGCGGTTGCCTCACCCCCCTCAGTGCTGACCCCAGTTCTGGGGCACTTCAGATCTTACAGACAACGGAAAACACTCCAGTTTAATTTCAAACGTCAACTACATATTTTTTCAACTAAAATTGAATGTTCCCAGACATGGGGCTGATTAACTCACAATGATTTTAACAGTTAACCAACCTTGTATTTTTGTTTGAGGTTTTCCCATTTTTTCTTTAGAAAAACGGGGGTAACCCTAGCCTGCAGCCCTCGACTTTCAATGTACGCTCTAACAAAAATACAATTTTGATGTAGCTAGCAATGTAAAATATAGGTCCACAGATATAACAATAGTAAGATGAGATGTACATTTACTTACTCGTATCCATTCAGGGCTGCATTCCGCTTCCCTGTGAAGCTGGAGGCGTTCACCGTCCTCCACAAAATGAGGGACCTCGTGTCCTCGTCTGTCCCTAACGATGATATAAATCAGATCAGGGCAGGAACAGCACTGTTTACACATTAACGTACTTTAACATGACTGCTAACGCTTGCAGCTTTGAGTAGCTATATTTACAAGATCATACATCTAACGCTGACATCTTCTACAGTGGGCAGATAGTTTAACACAATAAACAACAACGTACTACAACACATGTAACGTTAGCTTATAAATGATTCGCCGTGTATGGTTAAACTGTACCGCTGTTAGCTAGCTAAGGTTAACTTGCTAGCATGTCAAATTACGGTACCAATAAACGTTATAATTCGCGATACAAATATCATTAAAAGCTGTAAGATTAACCAAATATACAAATACAGGTACATAAAATTGTATAGGTATAGCAAAAAGACTCATGTTCAACTTACATTTGTATATCTCTGCCGTCCCCGCTATCGTGTTTACAGCCGCCATTAGTGAAAAGTTTTTCGACTGTTGTTAGCCCCGCCCCTTCCGCTACAAAGCCAAGATGGCGGCCGTTGAGTGTGGAAAGTGTGCATCGGTCCGCACTCAATTTTTGGGCCGTTTTGAGTACATCATCCGGGTATTAAAGTGTACTGCATTTGCCCGCTCTTCAAACAATGTGAACGAAGTGTACTCAAAAAGTTAGTATTTAGTACAGAAGTGCGCGATTTGGAACACACTAATAGTCTGCTTGGTTTCAGTGTGATTATTGGGCTCACTTCTAAATAAGAAGCATGTAGTTCATAAAGTTTACTGTGACCTTATAATAGGTTGTTTTGGTACAATGTGTCCAACCATAGCTCTGCAGAGTGAGTAAATTCTGAAAAGCAGGGCCAAGGGTGGTTAGGGACTCATCCTGTGTTTTGGGTGAAGATCCTCTCCAGTAGCAGTCTGAGACCTGTTATTTAAAGATATCTGCGCTCCCAGAAAATGTTAAAATTGTCAATGAACTGCAGAGAATGGATGGTACATTCAGTACATTTGATTAGTCCCAACAGTCGGCTAAATCTCTCAGCTTAGTGGACATACTGCGTCTACCTGACTACACCACTGCTAGAAATAGATTATAGCTGACAGCTTTGTCTGATATTCTCATAAGAAAGTCGGAAAAACCAAAACATCTGACCCAAATATACACTTAAAGAATGAGGAACATCACAGCAGATAAAGAGGGTGATCTTTCCATCTTTTGAGTCTGGGAGTTGCAAAAAGTGTTTAAAAAAAATTATTTTATTCCAAATGCATCAGTATCCTCAACTAAACCAAGTGCCAATCAAAATGAGCTGCTATTTATATATATCCTCTCTCTCCATTGCCTCCCGATGCCGCCTCTCCTCTCTCTCATCTCTTGCTTCCTCTCTCTCCACTGCCTCCCGATGACGCCTCTCCTCTCTCTCATCTCTTGCTTCCTCTCTCTCCACTGCCTCCCGATGCCGCCTCTCCTCTCTCTCCTTGCTTCCTCTCTCTCCACTGCCTCCCGTGCCGCCTCTCCTCTCTCTCATCTCTTGCTTCCTCTCTCTCCACTGCCTCCCGGTGCCGCCTCTCCTCTCTCTCTCTTGCCTTTTCCTCCATATTCACCATGTCCCTCTCAAAACTGTCATCCTTTTCTTGGAGGTCTGTCACAAAAAGTGTTTTAAAAAAATTCTTTTATTCCAAATGCATCAGTATCCTCAACTAAACCAAGTGCCAATCAAAATGAGCTGCTATTTCACCCTTGCTCATGCAAAATTACATTTGATCACACAGTTTATTTGCTATTTGCTTGTAATTCCAATATTCTTTGGAGTAATACTGTAATATTACAGGTTACATTGTTATTAAAACTAAAAGTATATTTACGTCCTTTATGAAGAAGATTAAGATTAATAGAAGGGTTAGAATGTGTGACATCACACATTCTTTAATGTCACTGATATAGAAGGTTTAGTGTGATGTCACAAGCGTGGCTAACGGAGTCAGTCAGACGCCACTGGAGCTCAGAGTTCAACGGGTTCAATGTATCCATTAAAGAGGAGGACAAGAGCAGGAGACAGGCCTGGCAGGACGAGGTCAACTGTTTCAAATTGAAAAACAAGGATTTGATGATGAAAATTAAGGATTAAATGAATTTAGACTGACTTTGGGAAAAAAAGCTTCATTGTGAAACAGCAGCAGGAATTCATCAAGCTCAAAATTGCACAAGAGGCCTTTGACACGGAGTTAAGCCGGGTCGTTGTGGAAAAAGACGACCTGATCAACAAGAAATTAATGGAAAAGAAGGCACTTGAAACCAAGACCTCTGAGTGTGTGGCCAAGCTAGATAAGAAAGAGAGCAAGATCATGCAGAGCGAGGCCAAGTGGCAAAGAAAACTGTCGGCTCTGGAAGATCAGGTGAGGCGCGAGACGGCTGCAAAGGAGGAGATCTCTGAGAGAGAGAAGGAGCTGGAAATGAAGAGCAGAGCGATGGAGGAAGAGTGGGATAGCAAGGTGGCTCAAAGGGAGGAGTAAATGAAGATCCTCCAACAGCAAAACACCAAGCTCAGCCTCAGTCTGACGGAGCTGCAGAAGAAGAACAGAGAGATGGAGGATGAGTGGAGCAACAGAGAGGCCCTAATGAAGGAAGAAATGAAGATCCTCCAACAGCAGAACACCGAGCTCAGCCTCAGTTTGACGGAGCTATAGAAGAAGAACAGAGAGATGGAGGACAAGTGGCACCTCAAGGTGGCTCAAAGGGAGGAAGAGATGGAGAACCTCACCCAGCAAAACACCGAGCTCCGGGTTCTTCAACTCAGCCTCCAGGAGCTCGCCCAGAAAACCGACAAGGAGAAGGCCAAGCTGAGAAGAAAGGTAAAGGAGGCAGAGGAGGAGGAGTTAAAAAGACAGAAGAAGGTGAAAAAGGAAAATGAGAAGAGAGAGATGGAGGAATTTAAATGACTGAAAAAAGAAGAAAAGGAGATGGAGAAGAGAGACAAGAAAGAGAGGAAGCAGGAATTGAATTCCCCACCTATTACCCTCAACCGCTAGACTTTACTCTAAAGTCTGTAAAAAGTCTTGTGTGAACTGGACATTATCTATCTAACATTATCCATCCATCCATCTATTCTCTTCAGAGGTGACGTGGCAGTACTCCAGGTGATCCGGTTTTCTGCCATACTCCAAAGACCTGCAGGTTCAGCTTTAGAAGTGTAGGGTAACTCCGGGTGATCCGGTGGTCCTGACTACAGACCGCAGTCAGCAGGGCTTCAAAAAGTTATTTAATACTCCTATCTATCAATCAATCAATCAATCAATCAATCAATCATCTATCTATCTATCTATCTATCTATCTATCTATCTATCTATCTATCTATCTATCTATCTATCTATCTATACTGCCAGTGAGAAGAGGAGCTGAGAGATTCAGCTGACTGTTGGCACTAAACAAATGGCTGTTAACTGAATGTACCGTCCATTCTCTGCAGTGCATTGACAATTTGAACATTTTCTGGGACCGCAGACATCTTTTTAAAGCAGATGGACTTTTCCTTAAAGGATAATTCCAGTCAATTTTAACACATAGTGCTTTAGTTTGTAAACAGGGCAAGTTTTAAACCTGCCTCTTAACATGTTCAAAATGTCATTACCAGTGCCTTGCCATGTGCAGTTATTCCTTCCAAGTGAACACTGCTGTAGATGTGACAGAAAGGCGTGTTTCGACTAGTGTGGACGTCACTAGAACTGGATTCACTGTGTTCTCTGAAGGAATCATTGCAGATGGGGGGCATGTTTAATGAAATTATGAAGCACTGACCGTTCTCACTGACAAAATGTTCTCACTACAGACTGTTCTCACTGGCAGACTGTTCTCACTATAGTTTGTTCTCATTGACAGACTGTTCTCATTGACAGACTGTTCTCAATGACAGACCGTTCTCATTGACAGACAGTTCTCACTACAGACTGTTCTCACTGACAGACTGTTCTCCGTGACAAACTGTTGTCCGTCACAAACTGTTCTCACTACAGTTTGTTCTCATTGACAGACTGTTCTCATTGACAGACTGTTCTCAATGACAGACCGTTCTCGTTGACAGACAGTTCTCACTACAGACTGTTCTCACTGACAAACTGTTTTCACTGGCAGACTATTCTCACTGACAGACTGTTCTCACTACAGACAGTTATCATTGACAGAATGTTCTCACCGGCAGACTGTTCTCACTATAGTTTGTTCTCTCTACAGACTGTTCTCATTGACAGACTGTTGTCAATGACAGACCGTTCTCATTGACAGACAGTTCTCACTACAGACTGTTCTCACTGACAGACTGTTCTCCGTGACAAACTGTTGTCCGTCACAAACTGTTCTCACTACAGTTTGTTCTCATTGACAGATTGTTCTCATTGACAGACTGTTCTCAATGACAGACCGTTCTCATTGACAGACAGTTCTCACTACAGACTGTTCTCACTGACAAACTGTTCTCACTACAGACTGTTCTCACTACATACTGTTCTTACTACAGACTGTTCTAATTGACAGACTGTTCTCACTACAGACTGTTATCATTGACAGACTGTTCTCACTACAGACTGTTCTCATTGACAGACTGTTCTCACTGACAGACTGTTCTCACTACAGTCTTTTCTCATTGACAGACTGTTCTCACTACAAACTGCTCCATATATACACTACCGTTCAAAAGTTTGGGGTCACATTGAAATGTCCTTATTTTTGAAGGAAAAGCACTGTACTTTTCAATGAAGATAACTGTAAACTAGTGTAGCCCTAGTATAAATCTAAGGGATTTAAACCAGTTAGTTTCTACCTAAGTCATATGTAGGAAAGAAAGAGTTAGTTATGCAGGTAAACTGAAAGCCATTTAGTTTAAATGAGAATCCCAAAAAGTTGTAACTGAGAGCTTTAAACACTTAAGTTCTACAGTAAGTAAAGTTTTGCAAGATGTTTAAAGTTAGGAGTTAATATACAGTATTCAAAATAGTTTATAACATTAGCAAAGGTGTAAACTGAACAATATTTATACGTACTGCCCTTTAGTTGGAAATGTGTTATACTGATTGGCCAGTTTTGTTGTCAGTCAATGTTGTCTGTGGTGAATGGTTGTGAGTGAGGAAGTGAACGTGTGAGGGAGGGGTTGTTGTTTTTTTTGAGAACGGAACGTTGGAGAGACGTCGAGGGGAGACGGGCCGGAGACGCACGAGAGAGACGCACGAGAGAGATACACGAGAGAGACGGTAGAGAGAGAATTGCAAAAAGAGACTGAGAAAACATTGAGCGACACGAGAAAAGTAGCTTAGAGGATATGTGAGTGGACTGACGACGGTGTAGCGGAGTACATTACTGCACTTCTCTTGTCCGACTGCAGTGCTAGCTAGTGTGCTTGCTAACCGTGGGAGCTAACGGCAGGGAGTTCCTGTTTCCGAGGACGTTTGACTGCAACCTGAGAGGACGGCGGTGTGTATCCTGCGGAAGAGGACGTTGCTGGATTGAGAGTTTTTCCGTGTTCGTGGTGGGACAGTGTTTCCGGGACTAACGACTAACTGTAAGTTGGATTTTTGTGATTTCCCTCGCCGAAGAAAAAAAAAACGTAATTCGGACGCACCGCTCACAAGCTACCATCAGGCCTGCAACGTTTTTTTCTATCTTGCTTGTGTGTGTGTGGATGTGTGTGTGTGTGTGTGTGTGTGTGTGGTACCACAGTGTGTTAATGTTTCTAGTATTTTTTTGAAGTTAAACGGGGTGCTACACTAGTCTTAACTTTGAAGAAATACACTCTATACATTGCTAATGTGGTAAATGACTTTTCTAGCTGCAAATGTCTGGTTTTTGGTGCAATATCTACATAGGTGTATAGAGGCCCATTTCCAGCAACTATCACTCCAGTGTTCTAATGGTCCAATGTGTTTGCTCATTGGCTCAGAAGGCTAATTGATGATTAGAAAACCCTTGTGCAATCATGTTCACACATCTGAAAACAGTTTAGGTCGTTACAGAAGCTACAAAACTGACCTTCCTTTGAGCAGATTGAGTTTCTGGAGCATCACATTTGTGGGGTCAATAAACGCTCAAAATGGCCAGAAAAAGAGAACTTTCATCTGAAACTCGACAGTCTATTCTTGTCCTTAGAAATGAAGGCTATTCCATGCGAGACATTGCTAAGAAATTGAAGATTTCCTACAACGGTGTGTACTACTCCCTTCAGAGGACAGCACAAACAGGCTCTAACCAGAGTAGAAAAAGAAGTGGGAGGCCGTGTTGCACAACTGAGCAAGAAGATAAGTACGTTAGAGTCTCTAGTTTGAGAAACAGACGCCTCACAGGTCCCATCATACGTGAAACTTATAATGTGTGGTCTACTTGTGATACTGAGCCAGCCGCTACACTCTAACCATGCACCTTTATGACTTTGCACTGTTAAAAATAGACTATTGCGTGACGTATCATTGAACTCAGCAGAAAGGCTCCTTTGCCTTTGGTCAGGGTCATTGCAAGCAGCGGCGCCCGCCAGTAAACGCGCGGTGCACGGAGGTGCGCGGACCTGTCCTACTTCACCCTGGAGCTCCGTAGAATGGCCCAAACTTCCTAGCACAGAGAGTTCCACGCCCGGCAATGCCAGTCAGTCTTTAGAGCAGGGTGTCCTGTCTTTACCAGCTCGGGGGGGACACACGCGCGCAGATTAAAATGTGGTAACGCTTCACGAATTTGCGTGTCATCTTTTCGCCTCCGTGAGCAGGATCCTCTCTGTTCCGATGTTCCAACTTGTTCCAACTTCAACCAATCACAGAACGGTGCGTCTGTTCCGATTGTTCCGAATTCCAAGTTCTCGACTAATCACACGAGACACGTTTTTAGCCCACCAATCAGATGGCTCATTTTGTTCCAACTACCGCCATCTTGGATTCTCTCGCTAAGCGCGCTGTCATTCTGCCTTTGCTATTGACAGCAACGCTTGAGTAAGTACACACTTCTTCATATTATTAAAAAATGAATGTATAACACTGTATAAACTATGATTTTGTCTGTTGTTAGTCCCACTGACTTAACGCTGTGTTTTTACTGAAATATCCGAGTGCTTGTTGCTTGCAAAACGGCCGTACTGTACAAGTCCGCCGTCATTATAACTCCGGTCCGCTTCACTGCGGTCAAGCCAGCCGACACTCGGATATCCGTGGTCAAATCAGCCGACACTCAATTTGTAGTGCGCACTTTTACCAGCAGTGATGGTAAATGCATTCTAATGGCCCAGCTCGACTAGCGAACAATACACCTGCAACTACTTCCGGTTTTCAAAATAAGGTGTGAATATTAAATACATTTAAAAGAAGATTAATGGATTATATGCACCACAAGTAAAAAATATGTAACCCGTTTCTGTCCCTTATACAAAATAAATAAAATAAACTGAAAGAAATGTGTTGTTGGAGTTATTCTTTGTTGATAACATTAATAATGAATATTTTTAAACAACTATTTATTTTAGGAGCAACTACACCCATATTTAAAATTCAGTAATTAACTGTTATACATTTTTAGATTTTACTAAGTCCCTCATGTCTACGCTAAATCGAAAAACAATATAAAACTGTAGTAGCTCTGAAATTAATTTGCTCCATAGTTCCAGGCATTGACTGACACATATGAGTACAGGGCATCACTTACGACAATCATACCTAAAATCAGACATTTTTACTGTATAGTTTTGGAGATTTTTGACAGCAAATTCACATACTTCTGCTGTTGGACAAAAACAAATATGAACTTCTATGACCTATAAAATGAATTTGCTCCATAGTTCCAGGCACTGACTGATATATTTGAGTACAGTAAATCAGGTACTATAATCACACTGACAATCAGACATTTTTACTGTATAATTTTGGAGATATTTGACACCAAAGTTTCATACTTCTGTCGTTGGACGAAAAAAATAACGAACTTCTATGACCTATAAAATTAATTTGATCCATAGTTCCCGGCACTGACTGATATATTTGAGTACAGTAAATCAGGTACTACAATCATACTGAAAATGAGACATTTTTACTGTATAATTTTTAAGATATTTGACACCAAAGTTTCATACTTCTGTCGTTGGACGAAAAAAATAACGGACTTCTATGACCTATAAAATGAATTTGCTCCATAGTTCCAGGCACTGACTGATATATTTGAGTACAAGGCATCAGGTACTACAATCGTACTGAAAATGAGACATTTTTACTGTATAATTTTTAAGATATTTGACTGCAAAGTCACATACTTCTGTCGTTGGACGATCAAAAGATATGAACTTCTATGACCTATAAAATGAATTTCTTCCATAATTCCAGGCACTTACTGATATATTTGAGTACAGTAAATCAGGTACTACAATCATACTGAAAATGAGACATTTTTACTGTATAATTTTTAAGATATTTGAATGCAAAGTCCCATACTTCTGTCGTTAGACGATCAAAAGATATGAACTTCTATGACCTATAAAATTAATTTCTTCCATAGTTCCAGGCACTGGATATATATATACACTTACTGATATATTTAAGTACAATAAATCAGGTACTACAATCATACTGAAAATCAGACATTTTTCTGTATAGTTTTGGAGATTTATGGATGGAAATTCCCACACTTCTGTCGTTACACGATCAAAAATCTGAAAATAGAGAGGATATAAAGGAATTTGCTCCACAGTTCCTGGCACTGGACAGGACTGATATATTGGAGTTAAAGACATCTCTTACAACACACAATGGAAACATTTTTAATATACAATGTTTGAGAACTTTTAAAGAACATTCACAATTTTCAACAGTGAAATAGAAATATGAACCTGGAGGTGCTATTAAAATACTTTGCTCAGTAAATCAAGACACATTTACTGGATTCACAAAAGTCTTAGGGTATGACACCACATATACTGTATGTGTCATTATTTCCGACACAGAATGCAATCCCAATCACTTGTCTTCGCAGCATCAAGATGTGCTGTGTCCATCTGTAGGCACTGTGCATGAAACCACCGGCAACAGCTGTCACACTGAATCTGTAAAAGTTCAATGCATACCCAATTTTACTTTTAAACACATACTATTATGTTTGCATTCATCGGACGCGACGGTGGGTGATGGTTGAACTGCAACATCTATGAAGAGGTTCTGACCAGACACCTTTGTTGCATGTCATTCTCCATCTTTCTCACCTTTGCTTCCTGTCAGCTATCTTTTTATTTACAAATAAAAAATGCACAATTAAATCAAAAAATGGAAAGACTCATTCAAAAACTTACCCAGTCAGCGATGGAATGTCCGTGGCTGGGTGGTTTTGTCGTTGCACACATTGCACAGTTGCCCTCTGTGTCAAACACTAATATACAAAAGAATATTTTAGCTCTTTAGTACTACAATATCACATAAGAACTAAGAAAATGTCTCACCCACCTGAGGCTTTTAGTATTTCAAGAGCGAAATGTTTACGCTGCTGTGCCATCTCTCTCTTTGCTGTACCAAATGCGATTTTTGGAATTTTGGGAAAGGCCTCCATGACAGCCTTTGCCATCTAAACAATGACACAACATGTGATGTAATTTTGATAAAATAATGTGGCGATTTTTAATGCTTGAAAAATGAATTTAATCATAAAAGCTGAATTAATCGAGATCATTCATTAATTATTGTAATATCTTGTTATATTATTCTTTCCATAATGACAAGTACCCCACAGCTATTTCCATCCTGCTGCACTGGGTGTTGCATAACTCCTCCTTTCCATTTTATGTCAACCCAGTCAGTCCTGCCGAGGGAGGTCCTCCTCATTTTGAAGTACTCGCTGTGTGAGAATTACTCATGAGATTAATAATGTTCTATAAACACTTAGACACACACAAACAATGTGTATGAAGTATTGAAAAATAAACAGCATTATGTGTCAAATTAATTGGACAGAATAGTTTTAATCATTTATTTGCGCCATGTCCTCCTAGTAACATGCTTCTACCGTCACACTCTGTGCTTCTAGGTATTTATTTTTTGTAATTTGTATTCACGTGTTGTGTGCTTGTCCATTAACTGAAGCCCCTTTGATGTTTTCTCAAGATCCATCCCAGCCATAAATGCACTGCTGCGCTCTCCAAGGTGCTGATCCTTGTGCTGCAGCTAGGAACTATTCAGCAAAGTCAAGGCTTTCACAATCATGAACTTCCAAACATTCACTTCCTCGTGTAATTATTGAATTTCATTAACTTTCATAAAAAAATTGAAAATCGCAGTTGGTGTTAACTGGTTTCTGAATTTGAATTCCCTGTTACATGTGAGTACCAGAGAAGTCATCTCCTTTAGTTTCTTTGTTAATTTATGTCTGTGCTTTAAAGTGAAGGTCGCCAAGTTCATTATTTCAAAGATAATTTTTGCTGATTTTGTTGTTTTTGAAAATACAAATAAACTTCTTGAAATAATCTTCCGGATCCTGACATCACTGCACTTGTGACTTGTTATTGCATTGTTACAAAGTCGCCATGACACGCTAAATTGTAAGTTTGTCACACAGGATAAAAAAGTTGGCATGAAGTCACTGTCAAGGCCTTCACTCTGATACAGTGAGATCATTGTTCTACTCACAAATGAATTAATGACACTCTTAATATTTAAAATTATGTAAATAAAAATGTGGTTTTAAAGAGCAGTAGTCTCTTTCATGTCAAGCATTACCATAGTAATGTCTGAACCATCTACATTTTTCAGACTGTGCTAAGAAAAAAATCAGCACTCAGTGGTTGCACGGTCCAGTATAAAACACTGCTGTGGTCATCACTAGCCTCTTGCAATAGGGCCTGCTGGATGGCAAAAAACGGGCTACTAGTACCACAAGGTAATCCAACAAAGAAAGGAACAATTGATCATGCCAAAAGAGTTTA
>NW_022604282.1:0-118512 GCF_008692095.1 Etheostoma spectabile
GATGGGAATAACTGATAACTGTCTTTATGGTCCTAATATGTCAAATTTGCCGGACAAATGTCCACATTGAGTCCAGATGTGTCCCTTTTGGTTCTTGATCTATGCATTACCCCAAAAGTTCACAACTAGCCGAGGGCAACTGGCTGGGTAAAGTTCTCTGCAGATTTTTTGTCCCTTATACAAGAGACTTCTTTTGTTGTTGTTTTTACACAGAAAGGTTGGACCCAGTGCCCACTCACCCACCCATATCTGACAATTGAAAGCTGTGGGGAAAGGGGGTTTCCAAACCTAATAGACCATCAACAAGCAATTCTGATGCACTATACTGGCCCATTCAGGATGAACACTGTATACTCTGACTGCAGCACACAAGTTCAAATTTCAGTGATACCTAGTTTTTATGGTGATTACGAGACTGAATGCAAAGTGTGTATCCCATGTTTCTCAAAGCCTATCACTTCCAGTCAATACTGTCAAATTTGGAGCTCCTTCCAATTACATTAACGACCAGGTGACTCCTCAACATGACCCCCAACGTACTGTTTACAGTCTAATGACCAAGGACATTAAACCTGTTAGCTTACTTTAAACCAGATGTGAAAAGTTTGAAAGTTGATCTTTTCACCTATACTGTGGCTTAAAACAGTTCCACTGAGATTTGAACTCAGATCACTAGAGTCACACTGCAGAGTGTTACCCATTACACCATTGAACCTTTAAAAGTGTTGCAAGGGTTTGCTAGGCAGTTTCTTTCATAATATCCACATGTGTGATATTAAAGGCACACAACAATCACAACAATTATTGGCCAACTTAAGTCAGTTAGTTAGCTAAGCGTTCAGAGGATGTGGGAAAAAGCAAGTCAAGAACAGGTTTTAAAGGACTTGCCACAGACAGTGAAGACAGCAGTAGATATGTCTACTGTGTACAAACACATGGTAACTTTACATCTGTTGACAATGAAGATGCCCACAAAACCTGTAGTGGCCATTGAGTTTCTTGCGCACATTCATGTCCTCTTAAATACATAGAACTGCTTTATTCCCAATATCATGTCTCAGAAAAACAGTAGATGTCAGAAGTGGGATTTGAACCCACGCCTCCAGTGGAGACTGCGACCTGAACGCAGCACCTTGGCCGCCGGCCATCCTGACTAATCCAACAATTACTTTGTAGGACCTGTCTCAAAATTATAATGTAGTAAATTAACATGTCATGATATAGTAGGTTCTCAGTCATCCATGTCATAGTTAACAAGGGAATGTTTCTCAACTGTCAGAAAGCCCCATTTTAAGGACACACAGCAGACCTACAATGAAATTGTAATTGAACTGCTTTGAAAATAGTAAGAACCTTCTTCATCATCACAAACCTGATGGTGCAGTACTTGATCTACATGGATCCACTTGCTGTCCCTCTGGCTGTTCCTCTCTCTGTCCCATTGATGTTTTCTTCCTCCTCACCCCTCTTCTTCATCCTCCTCACCCTCTTCTTCATCTTCCTCACCCTCTGGAATATCCTTCTCTGTGTCAGAGCCCTCACTTTTTCATCACATGCCCTCTCTCCAAACTCCCAGAACTCCTCTGGCTCTCCCTCTTCCTGCTCTCCAGTACCTTGATGTTGTGTTTCTCTCACTGCTGTTTTTCTCACTTTTTGTTCAATAGGGCACTATATCACTTCCTCGTTTCATGATAAATATTAAAAGAAGATAAACGTAGGAGTATGCATTACATTTCCCTCCCTACTCAACCTGGGCATAAAGCCTGTTGATTACTTTACACAACCGTAGTTGTTTGTTATCGCAATGCAACAGCAAGACGGATGAAGTTACCTGTTAACATACAGAGCTGCCAAAAGTACTCACTTCCGTACTCAAGTAGAAGTAGAGAGAATTGTGTTAATAAATACTCTGGTAAAAGTATAAGTACTGATTTAACTTCTTAACTCAAGTAAAAAAGTAACAAAGTAAGGCTTAGCAATTTACTTAAAGTATAAAGTAAAAGTAGCCTTATCAATGACAAAGCTCCCTGGACCAGACAGATGTTACTAGAGAGCACACTGAGAAACTACAGTGGACATGGAGAAAAGACTCTTTATTCTTTATTCTTTATATGCCATTGGCTACATTTAAAATGGCTGTCTGCCAATAGGCCTAAAACATATACTAACATATAGCCTATTTATATTGACAGAGACTGGGACTCCAGGTTAATAAGATTCTCACGCAAGTATCAAGATAGAATTCAGTTGTGATTTTGTGAGAATTTCGTGAATATTGCCATTCAATTAGATTCATGTTGGTATTGATGATGCAAAAATAATAACTAACTCCAGTGAAATTATTTAAAATTTATTGAGGACTAGATTAGGACTGGATTTAAAGCTGATTCTGGTTTCCAATTTGGCCCCAGTGTGTCTGTTAAAACACAGACGGATACAACTTCTCTCTGTTGATGCTTCATTACAATCAAGCATCAGGATAAACATGGGGGGGGGGTAGCTCTGCTATGGCTGTGTGTGTGGTAAGAATAAATAAATAACAAGGAATCATATATGCTAGTAAATAATAACAATGAACCCACTATTAATTACATTATCTTAATGAGCAAGGGCATTTAACAATCGCCATTATATCGAATCAACAGCCAGGTGTAACCTAGGTAACAGGAGAAGAACACAGACAAGCTAACTTTTAAATGTACCAGATTTATAGACCAATACAACAACAGGCTTAAATGAACTGACACATCAGTTATATGACTTACAGTTCTCAAAGACGCACACGATCTCAACTGGTTATCCTCTGGACAGCTAGTCTCTTTTTTTTTTCTTTCACTTTTTTCTCCGTGTGGCGTGAGCGCCCGCTCGTGATGTGAGGCGGGTGTCCGCGCTATTCTCCGACATGGACTCACAATTACACCTGATAGACAACCTTTAGTACAAAACTAAAGTAACAAGCCAATTTTGTAAAATGTAAGGAGTAGAAAGTACCGATATTTGAGTAGAGTAGAGTCGCCCAAAAATAAATAGTAAAGTAAAACACCTGAAAATTCAACTGGAGTATAATGTAGTATTTGTGTTTTTTTACTTCCTATCTCTGATGACCGTAAAGATTAATATTTACATGGTTTGCAGAACTGTACCTTCTAATAGAGGTAAGGCCACTTGGGTTATCTTTGGGCTGCTCTATGATCTTCTGCAGAAGGATAAATCCCAGAGTTGGCTCACTCCAGATTATTTGAGCAACAAACGTCCCTGGGTGGACTTGGACCACCATCCTTTCAGTTAACAGCCGACTGCGCTGACCTATTGCGCCACAGAGACTGCGCCTGTCTGATGTTTTATGAATGGGAACTCGAGCTTTAAGCCACAAGCATTTGCTTTATGGCTTTTTGAGGTTGAGCTGCACATGTATGCTTATCAGGCTATTTTCCTGTTACTCAGAAATTGGGGAAGCTGACTCATGCTGAAATGTAGAAGCTGGACGTGCATTGCCTTTTCTTACATGTCAATTGAAATCTGACTTTGAATTCAAATATTTGGCATCCAAGAAAGTTCTGGAACTGATGATGTATCAGTCGTTTTGCTGGTGGTTTCTTGGTCACAGCAACCAGCTTGATCATTGACATACAGTTGCCGCCACCTATCACTAAACTGTCGGGTGGGGCCTTACGTATTGCTTGTATTACATCAAGTGACCTGCATACCAATGACTGCAAAGATCAATATGTACATGGCATGCAGAACTGTACCTTCTGATATAAGGCCACTTGGATTATCTTTGAGCTCATAGATCCTAGAGTTGGCTAACTCCAGGTTATTTAAGCAACAATCGTCTCTGGGTGGACTTGAACCACCATCCTTTCAGTTAACAGCCGACTGCGCTGACCTATTGCGCCACAGAGACTGCGCCTGGCTGATGTATTATGAGCGCCAACTTGATCTTTAAGCCACAAGCATTTGCTTCATGGCCTTTTGAGGTCGTGCTGCACATGTATGCTTATCAGGCTATTTTCCTGTTACTCAGAAATTGGAGAAGCTGCCTCTATGGTCTTCTGTAGAAGGATAAATCCCAGAGTTGGATCACTCCAGGGAGCTCGATCTTTAAGCCACAAGCATTTGCTTTATGTGAGCTTTGCTAACTGTGAGAAACTGTCACAAACGCAGATGCGAGGTGATGCAGCGGCGTCTAGAAGCTGAGGAGACAGGCTTAATTGCGGGTGGTGGAACATGTCTATGTCTGTGGATCCTCATGGAGGCAGCTTGATTGATTGTTATGTTCCCTTATTTGTGCGATATAACAGAGATCTAATGTTTTATCAAACCGGGTTGGGAGAGTAACATTTCTGGTTACTTCTTGACGAATAAAGCAAGTAACGTCACTCAAAGAAAGTTACTGGCTGGGAACCAAAGCCATATCAACTGCAAAACATCTGTGCATTGAGAATGAAAATAAATGCTCAGAGATGCATCAGCGGCTTCCAGTAACTATTTGATATTATAGTGTTATCCATGAAGGCACATCTGCCGTTTGTCATAATGAGATGTGTGACCACAATTAAACAGCGCCTCTCGTTGTTGGCAGGATTCGAACCTGCGAGGGGAGACCCCAATGGATTTCAAGTCCATCGCCTTAACCACTCGGCCACAACAAACTGAAAAGCAGTGCAATACTGATTTGCACTAATATTTACACTGACTCACGAAAAAAACACGAGTAAAATTAAAAAACACTGCATAAACTTTGCTACCGTGTGTTTATTTAAATATGGGTACACTTTACATGTAGGTGTATACTTTACTGCAAATTAAACTGAGATGTCAGGGTTTCAATCTCCACCTGTGAAAAGTGCTGCTTCTTAGCCGGATTACGTCTGGCCATGTCGTAAATAGTAGGGGCGAGGACTCAAAACCGAGAATATATTGGGGCGTGATATTTTAATTGTTGTGATTGTTGTGTGCCTTTAATATCACACATGTAGATATAATGAAAGAAACTGCCTAGCAAACTCTTTTGACGGTTCCATGGTGTAATGGTTAGCACTCTGGACTCTGAATCCAGCGATCTGAGTTCAAATCTCGGTGGAACCTGGTTTTAAGCCACAGCACAGGTGAAAACATTCAACCTTTCAACTTTCCACATCTAGTTTAAAGTAAGCTTATGTTGGTGGGGGCATGTTGAGGAGTCACCTGGTTGTTAATGTAATCAGAAGGAGCTCCAAACTTGACAGTATTGACTGGAAGTGATAGGCTTTGAGTTACATGGGGGATACACACTTTGTATTCAGTCTCATAATCACCATAAAATAAGCTATCACTGAAATTTGAACTTGTGTTGCTGCAGTCAGAGTATACAGTGTTCATCCTGAATGGGCCAGTATAGTGCATCAGAACTGCTTGTTGAATGGTCTATTAGCTTTGGAACCCCCCTTTCCCCACAGCTTTCAATTGTCAGATATGGGTGGGGGAGTGGGCACTGTGTCAAACCCTTTCTGTGTAAAAACTAAAGAAGTCTCTTGGATGAGAGACAAAACTTCTGCGGAGGACCTTTTACCAAGTCCAATGTCCCTTGGCCTAGTTGTGCACTTTTGGGGTAATAGCATGGATCAGGAACCAAAACGGACACATCTGGACTCATTGTGGGAATTGTACGGCAATATATGACACTTTTAGACCATGAAGACAGTTATCAGTTTATTTCCCATCTGGCAGGTTTATTCGTGGACTCAGTTGGACATTTTGAAGATAATTGCACAATGTTGACCCAATTGTCAGTCTATTTCCCATCTGGCAGGGACATTTCTGGATTCAGGTGGACATTGTGGACAGAAACATTGGTGGATCTTGATTCCCACCATAGGATTTGGCCTGTATTGCACATTCCCTTCACATCACGCGCAATGCCATGCCATTGTCAAGCACATTGCCACAATGGTGACTTTCTTCCATGTCTCCATGAACACCCATATATTTGGACTGACAGTTGAAACCTTCCCTTGTTAACTATGACATGGATGACTGAGAACCTACAATAGAGTGACATGTTTAATTCACTATCTTATAATTTTTTAAACAGGTCCTACTGAACATCTGTTGGATCAGTCAGGATGGCCGAGCGGTCCAAGGCGCTGCGTTCAGGTTGCAGTCCCCACTGGAGGCGTGGGTTAAAATCCCACTTCTGACAACCAGTGTTTTCATCTGGAACTAATGTCTGACACATGATATCGTGATTAAAGAATTTATCAGTTCTTTGTATGTAAGAGGACATGAATGTGCCCAAGAAACGCAATTGCAAGTGCAGCGTTTTGTGAGAATCTTTATTGTCAACAGATGTAAAGTTACCATGTGTTTGTACACAGTAGACATATCTACTGCTGTATTCACTGTCTGTGGCAAGTCCTTCAAAACCTGTTCTTGACTTGCCTTTTCCCACATCCTCTGAACGCTTAGCTAACTAAATGACTTAAGTTGGCAAGCAATTGTTGCTTTTTCATCTTCATTGTCACTGTTGTGTGCCTTCAATAGCATACATGTGGATATTATGAAAGAAACTTCCAGGCAAACCCTTGCAACACTTTTAAGGGTTCCATGGTGTAATGGTTAGCACTCTGGACTTTGACTCCAGCGATCTGAGTTCAAATCTCAGTGGAACCTGATTTTAAGTTGCATGTATGCATTGGCTTAAGTTAAGTGTAGTATTTTGTTTGTTTTGTAGTATCTTGTTTGTGTTGTAGTATCTATAGAGATTTGTGGTGTAGTATGGAACCATTGTCCTGTCTTTATGTATTATGAAACTTATTGCCGCCGGTCTTGGCAGGACTCCCTGGAAGAAGAGTTACTGTAGCTCAATGGGATTGTTCCTGGTTAAATAAAGGTTAAATAAAAATAAAATGAATCTGTAATATGTCCAAACATTCCTCTCTTCATTACCGACATACTGGAAGTCGGCCATGTTTAATTGGATGCTCTCCAGTTATTGCTGTTTGGTAGATTGACATTTATTTTCCTACTTTGGGGACTTTTCATTTCATATTCTTTGTCTGACATTTTCTATTCCCTGTTTGTTTTTTCTGTGACTGCATGTGGTTTTAAATCTGTTGGAGTTTCTTCAGACTAAAGCAAAGACACTGATGATGTCATCCAAAAGAAACATAAAGGACAGCAACCTGTTTCCAGAGGACACTAAAGAATGACGGAGCAGCAGGAAACAGAGCAGCTCAAATAGCAAACAGCTGATTTATTCATCTGACTCGTAGGATAACGCCAATGATTGACTTGTTTTAAATGTCTGGGAATGTGGAACAGCTCCATGCTGACTACCTGAAATAAAACAAGGCCACATGCTGATTATTGGGGACTTGATTTGATGGATTTATTCTTCCTGTTGTGTCTCTGTTTAAACTCCTAATTTAAAGGTAAAGTCAGCATCCACTAAAGGTTGTGTTGTTGCTGCTGACAGACTCAGATTATTATTCTAAGTGTGTGACAACATTATGGGATGGATCCCTACAGAGATAGACCTTTTAGTTAAAGAGGAACATCCTTTGAGTTTGGATCCTTTAGTTTCCAACCAGTGGTGATTGTAGGAACAGTGGAAAGATGAACCAAGATGGCTTGTCATATTTTGTTTTTTTCTATTGACTATAGTTGTGTTTGTTATTAACAGAAATCAACCTGTCAACATTTCTATTCATCATAAAGTTCCAACGTTAAGATTTTTGCCGCCAGTTCAAAAGGGAGCTGAACACGGAGGAGGATTCCTCCCTAACGGCCGCTCTGCTCTGCTCCGTGCCCCTGCTGTCCGGTAATAGTTAAAGCAGATAAAAACCTAAAGAACACTCAAAAGCTTCAAGATAAAACTTACTTAAGAATAGGGTGACCACCTGCTAATAAGCCCAGGGGGGACAAGTGGTATGTTTCCGAGGGACAATGTGGGACACTGCCTGGCGCAGCGGTGCCTACCCCCCCTCCCCCCACGAGCAGACTCACTAATACTGGTTTACCCATTTCTAGCACATACCACCTTACATGGTATATTAATAATGCCCTATGCCCCTGAACATGTGTAACTGCTGATGTAAGCTCATGAATAGGCCAACCAATGTGTATTTTCTAAATAAAGATTAATATTTTGAACATTCATACAATTATAATATAATTGACAGATGCACTTCCACTTACGATTTACTTTAGCTATTTAATTTTATATTTCCTTACAATTTATTCACTTTAAATACATAATATAAAATTATAGGACTAACAGGAATTGTAGTTTCTCAACACCACAGGAACAGTTTAAACAAAAGAGTCTTCCCAGTCTTCCTTGTACCAACCTTTTCTTTTTAACTGAAGGTGGGGGGGCCTCAGACTGCTCAGACTCGGGCTCTTTCTCCATTTTTTGAATTGGAAAGCGCGTTCCTAAAAGTCCCTTCCCAGTGTCTGGTATGCACGTGCGTGCGCTGTCATGACAACGAATCAGAGGGATTTTAACTATTTGGCTGATTTACAGTCATATTCTGTACATTCTGGCTGATAGTGACGTTTAGAAGTCAGAGAGACTAAATCCGTTCAGATCACAGATCATCTCCAGTCTGTTGTTAATTAAAATCAGCATCAGATCTCATGTAGAACATTCTGAGAGCTACAATTAAAACTAGAGACTGTTCCAGCTGATATGTGGGTCTGATTATATTTTATTAAATCGGAATCGCACCACAGTGTTTTTGTCACCTCCTCTTCTGAAATTGGCTGGAAACTGTCCGACTTTACCTCAGCTTTTTGTCCCCCCCCCTACCGGCTGCTGCCGCCGGCTCTCGTCTACTTTACAGGCGCAGTTCATCCCGAACGAGTTGTTCGTTTGGCTGCCTCGGGCTCCAAGATAGAGCGACCAACTTTTTTTTTGAGCAAGCATTGATTATGCGTGACACGGTCTCAATTTGCGGGACGTATGAATTGGGCTTCAAACGCTGTGCGCGCACGCGTTAGCGGGACGGGTGGTCACCCTAGCCTGGACGCGGAGGGGTGTGTGTCTTCTCTCTGCTCTGACTGCAGGCTGTGCCTGCTGCGCGAGGCTACTGCTAACTGTGAGTGCTTTTGGACGGGAGAGGGGCTCACGGCAGCTCCCGTGGTTGAGCAGTCTTTTTCACCTCCCATCCTGTAGTCTACTCGCGCCCCCCAGGAGAGAGGGGGCGCGCCCCACCGGTTGAGAACCACTGGATTAAAATAACTTAATGATCCTCAGTGGGGAAATTACAATTTACACTCAGTTACTAATCACTCACAGGGCTGAAATACACACACAAACTGCACTAAGGACATTTGACCCCGACGTGATTTGAACACGCAACCTTCTGATCTGGAGTCAGACACGCTACCATTGCGCCACGAGGTCTGCTGATTAATACAAGTACACATCAACTTTCGTTTTGATTAATGCATATCTGTTCTTTTTAAGGCATATACACATATGCATATATGCCTATACGTTATATGCCTCTACGTTCTTTTTGAGTAATACATACACATAATCTTTCTTTTTGATTAATATAATTTCATCTATAATATTTATTGATCCCCAGTGGGGAAATTACAATTTACACTCTGTGTACACTTTTTCAGTAATCCCACACAGGCCTGAAATACACACACACACGCTCAGGATCTATTCAAGCACTAATGGAGAGATGTGAGAGTGAGTAGGCTACCAGCTGGACCAGCGCCTTGAGCGGTTGGGGGGGTACCTGGCAGTTACCAGGATGTGAAGTGGCATCCAACCACTCTGTAATTTGGTCCGCATGGGGACTTGAACTGGCGACCCTCCGGTTCCCAACGCAGCTCCCTACATGTGCCAACATTCTATTTTTTACAGTGACATATCTGATTGTAACGGCAAATGTCAGGAAATATGGAGAGGTGCATTAAGACATCTTTTTAAAGCAGATGGACTTTTCCTTAAAGGAGAATTCCAGTCAATTTCAACACGTAGCTCTGTAGTTTGTACATTAGGAGGTCTGTCAGTGGAGAGAGAAAAGAAACCAATCGGTGGTGTCTACCCCGTGTTATCCTCCTGCTAGAGTTAGCACCCAACAGCCTTAAACAGGGACAGTTAGTTTAAACTTGTTTTTAGCCTCTAAACAACCAATCAACCTCACTGAATACCAAACTGATTTTCACATGTTCTTTTGCTGCAAAGGTCATACATGTAGCTATGATACAGGACACATGGTTAGGTGTATTTTAATATTCATAGTGGGTAGTAATAGAATATTCTGATATGATATAAAGTCACTAGACGTCCGAGATCAAAACTGGGAACATAATCCCTGAAAATGGAGAAACACGGGGACATTTCCAGTTTGACTATCAATCTGATTAAAAACCTAATGTTGTGTCTTTAAAAACAGAACAGGAACAGAGGTAGTTTTATATGTGATGTAGGCTATGATTGGTATTATGCAAATCACACACTATAAATATGGTAGAGAAGCAGAAACAGATAGTGGCAGTAAAGTCAGATATTTTAATTTAAATTATAGAAACAAAATGATTATATTATAAGAGTCTACTTGAAGCTTTTTTTATTTGTCTCTCTCTCTCTCACTCATACACACACACACACACACACACACACACACACACAGACACACACTGTACTACCACGTTGTTCTGCATCCATCTCCTCCCAGCCCTTGACATTTAGCAGCCCCACTCCCAACACACACACACACACACACACACACACACACACTAGGGCGGCACGATATTGACAAAATGTGATATTGCAATATTGATTATGAAAACTGCAATATCAATATGTTTTCTGATATTTTTAAACGTGTAAAATTACAAAATAGATTCATAACAAATTAAACTATTTCTCTTACAACAAAAGGGTTATTTAAACTGACATATCAAAGTGGTCCAACACCCTGAGCGGTTTGGGGGTTCAGTGCCTTGCTTCAGAGCCCAGGAGATGAAGTGGCATCTCTCCAGCCACCAACCCACACTTTGGTCCACATGGGGACTTAAACCAGCAACCCTCTGGTTCCCAACCTAACTCCATACAGACTGATCCACTGCCCCCCCTAAACATTTGATCCCAACATAATTTGAACACACAACTTTCTGATCTGGAGTCAGACACGCTACCGTTGTGCCACAAGGTCAACTGATCAATAAATATACACATCAACTTCCTTTTAGATTAATGCATAAACACATTAACTTTCTTTTAGATTAATGCATAAACACATTAACTTTCTTTTTAATTAATGTATATACACATCAACTTTTGTTTTGATAAATTTATAAACATCAACTTTTGTTTTGATAAATGCATATACACTAGGGATGAGCGAGTACAGCATTATCTGTATCTGTATCTGTTTACCACATGAATTATCTGTATCCGGATCCGTACTCGGACTGGGCGGGGCCTAAACCGGAAATGGTCAGATTTAACCCGGAAGTGGGTCGGGTTCTCTTGAAATGGGCGGGGCTTTAACCGGTATGTTATTTAAGCATGCAATTGATATAAGTTGATCAAAAATTGTTATATTTATTGCTGATTTGAAAACTATTTACATGACAGCATCGAGCTTCAGATCAATGGTGTTGTCATGGTAACAAACAAACTATATACAGAACGTTTTGCAACAATGAATACAACACATGGGTCGCAATTATGAAGTAAAATGTAATGAACAAGAGTTTTCATACTCAATATAACTTTCTTTTTAACTTTTTATTTTTGTATGATCAGTGTGATTTTTTTTGTTTTTGGTTCTTTTTTATTTTTTTTGTTTTTTTTTATTTCCACACCAGGTGTGTGTGTGTGTGTGTGTGTGTGTGTGAGTAAGAGAGAGACACAGAGAGAGAGGGGGCAGGGGGGGGGGGCAGCTGACAGTAAAAAAAAAAAAATCTCCGATGGCAGAGACGCAAAGGGACTTGCATTTAAACCAAGCAGCACGTCTGAAACCCACGTTCACCAGAAATCTACTGGTTACTATGTAAGGACTACAAACCCCATGTTCACCAGAAATCTACTGGTTACTATGTAAGGACTACAAACCCCACGTTCACCAGAAATCTACTGGTTACTATGTAAGGACTACAAACCCCACGTTCACCAGAAATCTACTGGTTACTATGTAAGGACTACAAACCCCACGTTCACCAGAAATCTACTGGTTACTATGTAAAGACTACAAACCCCACGTTCACCAGAAATCTACTGGTTTCTATGTAAGGACTAAAAACCCCACGTTCACCAGAAATCTACTGGTTACTATGTAAGGACTACGAACCCCACGTTCACCAGAAATCTACTGGTTACTATGTAAGGACTACAAACCCCACGTTCACCAGAAATCTACTGGTTAGTAGGCTCGTTCGAGATGAACTGCGCCTCGCCTGTAAAGTGGACGAGAGCAGGCGGCAGCAGCGGGGGGCGGTGACAGAAAGCTGCGGTAAAGTCGGACAGTTTCCAGCCGATTCCAGCTCCTTCAGGCTGGACAGGAAGTGATGAAAACACTGTGGTGCGATTCCGATTTAATAAAATATAATCAGACCCACATATCAGCTTGTACACAGTCTCCAGTTGTTTTAATTATGACTAAGTAGCTGGCAAAGTGCTCTACATGCGATCTGTTGCTGATTTTAATGAACAACACACTGTAGATGATACATGATCTTATCAGATTAGTCTGTCTGACTTCTAAACGTCTCTATCAGCCACACAGCATGTGTTCTGGACAGAATAAGTCTTTAAATCAGACAAATAGTAATTAAAATCCCTCCGATTCAAAAACGATAAAAAGGTTTATATAAAACGTCATCATGTTGTAAACCAATCAGCTGTTAAATCAGCTGAGAAGCCGGCGTTTCCCAGCATGCTCTGGGTCCGCCTGGGTCCGCCTGGCTCTTGCAGTCGGTGAAAAGCAACTGCGCCGCCTGCGTCTCAGACCTGCGGCCGCCTTGCTCTCGTGAGATTTCCGTTGCCCACGTGTGCATGACGTCAGAGCAAGTCGGACACAAATCTAACCGGCATGCAACGGGCGCCGATCGCCGGTGATCGATTCTGCGCAGACCTGGCTCATCTCGAACGAGCCTACTATGTAAGGACTACAAACCCCACGTTCACCAGAAATCTACTGGTTACTATGTAAGGACTACAAACCCCACGTTCACCAGAAATCTACTGGTTACTATGTAAGGACTACAAACCCCACGTTCACCAGAAATCTACTGGTTACTATGTAAGGACTACAAACCCCACGTTCACCAGAAATCTACTGGTTACTATGTAAGGACTACAAACCCCACGTTCACCAGAAATCTACTGGTTACTATGTAAGGACTACAAACCGAAGTTAAAAACAAACCTGAAGCTGAAGAAACCCTAAACGTTAACGGAACAGATCCGCAGACCGAATTGACTGAGGGAGAGAGAGAGAGAGAGAGAGAGAGAGAGAGAGAGAGAGAGAGAGAGAGAGAGAGAGCGAGACAGAGCGCATTTCTCCATGTTCTGTGTGTGTGTGATTGATCCGAGCGGGTTTGTAGGCGGGGGGGGGGGGGGCGCTGTGATTATCACAGAACGCTGCGCGGCCAGTTGAGGAGTTTTATTCAATCCGAGCACGGATATTGACTCATATTACTCGGATAATACTTGTACTCGGCAAAAGTGCTTTATCCGTACCGGATACTCGTTTCAGCCGGATACTCGGATCACCCCTAGTGTACATGCAGTAATATAAAAGAAAGTTGATGTCATAATGAATTGTGTATACCTTCACAAAAGTGCTTGTTTTGCCACTGAGAGGCTCTGATTATTATTCTAAATTTTTGACAACTTTATGGAAAGGATTTTAAGGAGGTTGACCTTTTGGTTGAAGAGTAAGATTCTTTTTTAAACATAAAAAAATCCACGTAATTAAAATTGCTAAATCCATCAGACTCCATGTGAATAAACAGTAATTTTAGCATCGTAAAACACGCACTTCATTCAAAGTCGAAAGAAACTAAATAAAACTATGAAAAGCCGTTTTGGGTCGTCTTTTCACTTCTCCAACCATCACAACTCTAGTTTTGGTTTAATAAACTCCTAGTTACCGACCTACAGGTGAAAATATCTCTGCTCTAAACACGTTAAATTAATTTACACATTTATAGTGTGATGTGTATATTCTCATAATGTATTACAATATATTTTGTTTTCATCCCTCAAAAATAAATAAAAATAAAATGATAAAGTCTTATAGACTGGAATTGTCTACAGTGTATGACATCACAGCATTCTATAACACATCAAAAGAACTACTGGCCAATCAGCTGTGAGTTCACAATGACCTCATCAGTGAGGTCACAAAACGTCCATAGAGGACCTTATAAGTACAAGCCATGTTGAGTCTTTAAGTTCAGGGTCCTGCTCCGGGTAGCTGGAGGCCAGCGGCTTCGGCAGAGACTAGGCGCTGCGAAAGCAGTTGGTCTTTGGAGGCCTCGCTGCCAGAAGACTAGGACCAGATGCTGCTAAAGCAGTTGGTCTTTGAGGCCTCCTCGTCTGAATCCGCCGACCTCCAGTCAGCCAGAGCAGAGGGCCCGACCTGCTCCGCTGAGGAACAGATACCAGCTCTGGGGGCAGGGGCCAGGGACCAGGGTAAGTGGTTTAGAAAGGTATTAGGGATCATGAATGTGCTTCAGCAAAACTAAAAACAAGTCTGAAAAAAAAAGCCCATAGTGTCACACCACCTTGTGTGTGTGTGACCTCTCAGGTCATCTGGGACAGGTCTACTTTCTGTCCCCAGAGTCAGAACTAAACAGGGTGAAGCAGCTTTCAGTTTCTATGCTCCTCATATCTGGAATAAACTCCCAGAAACCTGTAGATCCGCTGCTACTCTCAGTTCTTTTAAATCAAGGCTGAAGACCTTTCTTTTTGATGCTGCCTTTCTTTAAATGACTGCTCATTTCTTTAAATTTCTTATGCTGCACTGTAACTTTTATTCTTGTGTTTTATATGTCCTAATGTTTCTATTTTGTTTTTAACTGTCTATTCATGTGTTTTATTGGTTTTTAATGCTTATGATTTTTAACTGTTTGTACTTGTGTTTTATCTGTTTAACTGATTTTATGTAAAGCACTTTGAATTGCCCTGTTGCTGAAATGTGCTCTACAAATAAAGCTGCCTTGCGTGTGTGTGTACTAAACTATGACTTTTTATGACATTTTATGAATTTTTGTCATACTAAACTATGACTTTTATGAATTTTTGACATGTTATACTACAACTTTTTATGAATTTTTGACATACTATACTCTGACTTTTTTTGAATATTTGTCATATTATACTATGACTTTTTTTGAATATTTGTCATATTATACTATGACTTTTTTTGAATATTTGTCATATTATACTATGACTTTTATGATTTTTTGACACGTTATAATATGACTTTTATGATTTTTTGTCATACTAAACTATGACTTTCATGATTTTTTTGTCATACTATACTATGACTTTTTATGAATTTTTCGACATACTATACTATGACTTTTTAATGACATTTAATGAATTTTTGTCATACTATACTATGACTTTTATGAATTTTTTGACATACTACACTATGACTTTTATGATTTTTTTCAACATACTATGTCTCTTTTTGAAAAGGGGGAATTAGCTCAAATGGTAGAGCGCTTGCTCAGCATGCGAGAGGTAGCGGGATCAATGCCCGCATTCTCCAGAGGACTTCAGATTCTTCTTGCTTTACAACAAGCACTATAAATCTGGACTCGTTACTTATTAATATTGTTACTTGTTACTTGTTAATATTTCAACATATTATACTATGACTTTTTATGTTTTTGTCGACATACTATCCTATTACTTTTATGACTTTTTTGAGATACTATACTATGACTTTCATGATTTTTTTGTCATACTAAACTACGACTTTTTACAGATATTTTGACATACTATACTATGCCTTTTTATGATTTTTTTGTTATACTAAACTCTGACTTTTAATGACATTTTATGAATTTTTGTCATACTAAACTATGGCGTTTATGAGTTTTCGACATACTATACTATGACTTTTTATGAATATTTTGACGTACTATACTATGAGTTACTACGAGGCTTTGAATTTAATTAATTTGTGGATGAAAATATATTTCAAACTGAATCATTGTTTTTTTTGACACACACACACTCAAGCACACGCACACAAACAAGCACACTCTGTTCTCCAACAAGAAATAAGGAAGAATAAAAGGATCTGTCTCTGTCTTCATGATATCAGGTTGGCAATAATGAGCCAATCCCTTATTAAAATTTTTTATCAACACCCTTCACTCTTTGCAATTTTGCTCTGACATTGTTTATTTTAGAAAATTGTAACCAGCATTAAATGAGTAGTTTTAGGTCTGTGTGAATGTGGGCCGAGTATTTACCTCGGCTGAACTTGTGAACATCTCTTTGGCATATTCCCAGTCTGATCAAGTCCAGGTGCTGGAAAATCTGTGATTTACGTTTTGAGGGAATGGGATCTGCATGTGCTTTCTTACCAGAAAGTTTCTGGAGGTCCAAATGGCATCTTTGATGGCGGCCATGGTGAGCCACTGATTTGCAAAGTTACATGCTGGTATCTGTTTCTTTGGCCTGACGGATGGACAGACGACACAAAAGCATAATACTTCTTGCCAAGACATAACAAGAAACAAAAAAAGAGGTGGGGGAGATAGAGTTAAGCCCTGACAGAATAGAGAACTACAGACAAAAGATGTGAAATAGTACCAAGTGTTACCAGAAGAATTGGAAAAAAACTAGAACTTTAAAGTACAAACCTTTCTTCAAGAACTCTTTATTGTGGTCACATTGGCCCTCATTTCTGAAACGTGCATACGACCTAAAACCGGCGTAGGACGGGCGTACGCCGATTCCTACGCAAAGTTTGGCAAAGTATGTGGAGTACATAAGTCTCCACATACATTGTTTTTATTAAGATTGAAGACCAAATTTTACGAAATTTTCCCAACCATCGAGAGTGCTTTCGTAGCCTTGTTGGCGCAGTAGGCAGCGCGTCAGTCTCATAATCTGAAGGTCGTGAGTTCAACCCTCACACGGGGCACGTGTTTCAAAAACAAAAAACACAACTGATACTGGAAATACAGTGACTTTCAGGTGGTTGAATACTGGCACAAGCACATGAATGGAAGTTGTGATTCTGTGGTTATTTCTGAGATTGAGACAAGGAAAGGCATTCTTGCATTCTTTAAGAGGGTGGGGAGGCGTCTACCTCAACTGGTTGGGGGTGAGAGAAAGAGACAGACAGAGAGAGAAGAGACATGGAGAATTGTAGCAGAGGGTGTCGAGCAGGGACATGGAGGCAGCAGGTGACTCTAACCACCGATCTAAACTCCTTAACAGTAGGAGTAGGGCAGGTCACCACTACATCGTAGTGATTTGTGATTATGCAACACGTTACCCAGAGGCTTTCCCCCTCAGAAACACCAAGGCTAGACAAGTGGCCAATAGTTTACTTCAACATTTTTCCCGGGTAGGGGTCCCCATAGAAATCTTAACCGATCAGAAAACTAACTCAACATTGAAGGAGATATACCCCCTGTTAGGGATCCGGGGCATTAAAACAACACCCTACATAGTTTGTGGCTTCATAAACAATATTGTATTATCTCATAGGTACTGGAAGCAACCCGTCTCCACCAGTGCATTTCTCAATGCCCAGATGTGTTACAAGATTGCAGTGAGTGTTGTATTGTCCAGCAGAAGGGCAACAGATGTGTTACCTTTCGACTAGATTTACACCATAGCAGTGCAAGCATTTTGCCAAGGCTCACTTTCCAGCCACCGCCATGTTTTGAAACCATATACAAAATATTACATATTTCACCCAGGTGTCTTCTCTTATTTAATGATCTCACAAAAAGTAAAAAAAAAAGCTAAAAACATTCAGGGGATGTAGCTCAGTGGTAGAGCGCATGCTTTGCATGTATGAGGCCCTGGATTCAATCCCTGGCATCTCCAACAAGTCTCCAGTCTGTCAAAGAGCTGCTTTTTTTAAATACTTTTCTTATTCTGAAAGAGAAAAGTATTAAAAGGCAATCTCCTTGTGTTCATGGTAATTAATGCAAAAATCAGTCTCAATGACCAAGATTTGCAGTGAGCAGTGCATTGTCTAGTGATGGTATAGTGGTGAGCATAGCTACCTTCCAAGTAGTTGACCTGGGTTAGATTCCCAGCCATCGCAGTAGTTTTCATTGTGTGGTTACTTGCTTTATTTGTCAAGATTAGCCAGAAAGGTTACTTGCCCCACTGATTTGATAAAATATTAGATCTCTTTTATGGTACAAATAAGGGACTTTATCAATCAATCAAGCTGCCTCCATGAGGATCCACAGACACAGGGAGTGCTCTGCGATTTGCACTTTGCCCGTGTCTGGTAACTACTACTAACCAATTGAAAAGTTTATCAACAGAGCAGAAAGCAGCAGAAAGGCAACAGGTGTGTTACTTTTCAACTATGATTTATACCGTAGCAGTGCAAGTATTTTCCCCAGGTTTGATTTCCAGCCATCGCAGTTGTATTTACAGGTTTTGAAGCCATATACAACATTAACATTACATGTTTTACCCATGTTTCTTCTTTTATTCAGTGATATTTCAATTTCTTCGCGGTGAGTCAACCCAGAAGGATTAATAAAGAAAAGTCTTAGTCTATCTTGGAAAAAAGTAAAAAAAATCTGAAAATCTTCAGGGGATGTTGTCCAGTGGTAGAGTGCATTTGACACAAACTAAACGGTGTCCCTTTTATACCTCAGACTATCAGATAGCACTACAAGCACTTTAAATGTAGTATATTTATTGTATTACGCTCCAGTTTTTATGGGTGTTACAGCAGGTATGAGCACTGTAGTTTGCATATTCGTGGATGAAATATAATTGACATGTAATTAAGTTTATTTTTCAGCAAGTGGAGACATTTCACTTCAGACAGATGCAGCAACAGATGCTTCGTTAAACATTAACACACAGGAAATAGAAAGTAATGCTGATACAATTAGCAGAGGATGGTTTCGATCCATCGACCTCTGGGTTATGGGCCCAGCACGCTTCCGCTGCGCCACTCTGCTCTACCGTTAGTACTCAGGGGCGGGAAGATGTGTGATTGACATTTTGAGGGAAGGTTTGGGAACCCACGGCCACCAAGGTACCAACAGCTCACGGGTTGTAAAGTTAAACATTTGGTAGATGTGGTTGCTCCTTGCCACTATCTTTTATGTGAGCTTCCTGATTACTCACACCTTGATTAGTCACATGTAACGCTTGTGATTGGCTGGTGTTTTAAAACAAGGGCTCCGCTCTACCAACTGAGCTATCGAAGGGACCTAATACATATGTACGCACTTTCCATTTATATTTATATGATAACACAGGACCCCCTGGAGGGTATTTCTTTAGATTTTGCAAAACATTCACATAAACTCGCAGATCAACTGACAAGAATCCCACCCAAAAAAGGGATTTTACACCTGGAACGAGCCATTTTTTATTTCCTGTGGGGGTCCAAGTGGGACCGAGTGCAAAGAAGAGTGACAAAGAAGCCAAAGGAGAAAGGAGGGAAAGGGGAGCAGATTTACAGCTATACACATAACAGCAGCCACGGCCCCATCCAGAAATCCTAAGACTGCAGTTATGGCACGGTTCTGGATGGGATCATACCTCAGAAGATTGAAGATCTTGTAGCGGCCCCTCGGATTTTTGGACTCAGACGCAGAGAGTTTCAAACGGGTGTCACTTTAATTCTTCTTCTTAAGGAGCACCAGGCACCATTTGTATCATGAACACCGTGAAAACTACAGAAAACACAAGTACAACATGTTTCAATGTTGATTCACAAACAATTAAAATATTAATCATATTCACATATTAATCGTACCTTATTCCGCTCTCCGAGGGCGCTAATCAACGAGTTTCCCTCCATTAACTTGCATGCTCTCTATCTTGACACATTCTCACAGTTGGAGCTCTTAGAAATACCATGTGCGAACAACAAGAATAATAAAGTAAATCACAATGCGAACCTTTTCTTTACAAAATTCAAACGGATGAATGATTAATAACTTACAAGTTTTTACCACTCTGACGATGCGTGAGCAACACATTGTGAAGAGAGTATGACCGGAAGTGTAGCGTCAAACAAAATACAAGCAGAAGAAAATGGCGCTTTTCAAAATAAAAGCAGAACCGACCACTAGAACTGCAATGTATTGTTAACATAAAAAATATAATACTGTGTAGGAGAATAGAATTGCAATTTATCAGAGACATTTACAGATCTTACCCTTTGATCTTAAAGTACCTGGAAGGGATGAGCGAGTACAGCATTGTCTGTATCTGTATTTGTACTCGGACTGGGGCCTAACCCGGAAGTGGACAGGGTTTAACCCGGAAGTGGGTTGGGTTGTCTGGAAATCGGCGGGGCTTTAACCAGTATGTTATTTTAAGCATGCAATAGATACGGGTTGAACAGAAATTGTTGTATTTATTGCTGATTAGAAAAGTATTTCCATGACAACACAAGGAATCTTTTTGTGTGTAGGGGAGGGGTACTGTGACTAGCCTATCACAGAATAGTGTAGGGGAGGGGTGCTGTGACTAGCCTATCACAGAATAGTGTAGGGGAGGGGTGCTGTGACTAGCCTATCACAGAACGCAGACACAGTCAGCTACACGTCAGTCAGATTTTTTAACAATCCGAGCACAGATATGGACTCGTAGTACTCGTATTATTCTTGTATTTGGCAAAAGTGCTTTATCCGTACCGGATACTCGTTTCTGCCGAGTATCCGGCTCATCTCTAGTGTCTAACAACTCTGTGCACTTTACCCATGTCCTGCTTTACTCAGCAGTTGAAAAGGATTTGTGCAAATTTGTATAGCACAGTGTTGTGGGATGTCGTGACCTCCTTGCATTTATGTTAATTAATGCAAAAATCAGTCTCAATGCCCAGATGGGTTGCAAGATTTGCAGTGAATATCACATTGTCTAGTGATGGTGGTGTAGTAGTGAGCATAGCTACCTTCCAAGCAGTTGGTTTATCACCACTTTTTGGGTTTTTGTGGTCGAGTATTTAAGGCACTGGACTAGAAATCCATTGGGGTCTCCCCACGAAGGTCCAAATCCTGCCGACAATGAAAGGCAACCTTAGCGTTGGTAGCAAACCAATGGCACATCACATCATAAAAAATCTCACTTGTGCCTTTGTGAACAATATTGTATTATCCCATAGGTACTGAAAGCCTGATTTAGGGTCTTAGCCATGCTGAACACAGCCTGAGCCAAGGCCCGCTTTCCTCTCATGAGTCACCCAGAAGGCGCTGTGGATCAACAGAACCACATTATCTGCAAAGACAATAAAAGGAATTCTAAGGTGCCCAGACTTGACACACTGCTGCGCCTTGAGACGTGTTGTTCATGTCCAGGAGATGTGCTCTTTCCATCGCTTGACAATATTCCCTTTTAGGATCAAGAGTTCTTCTCCCACGCTGAACACAGGCTGAGCCAAGGGCCACTTTCCCCTCATGAGTAGTCCAACGCGTTCTCCGGGACTACCTTGAGTCCTTGTAGTATTGTGACAGGCGGAGATACTGTCCATTATACTAACGAGGAATGGCCAAGTTTAAAATTTGGCACATCATTCGATAGGTGGCGCTATTCCAGCATTTAGGCCACATCCACTTTTGTACTTTATAGTACAAACCTTAAAGTAAATGGTTGTTTTTTTCAATTCTTCTGGTCACACTTGGCACTATTCCACAACTTTTGTCTGTAGTTCTCTGTTTTGTCAGGGCTTAACTCTGTCTACCGCAACTCTTTTTTTTGTTTCTTGTTACCTCCCGGCAAGAAATATTATTCTTTTGGGTCGTCTGTCCATCTCTACATCAGAATCAGAAATACTTTATTGATCCCCTAAAGGAAACTTTGGAAAAAACAGATCCTTCGAGCCGGATTTGAACCAGTAACCTAAGGATTTCAGCTTTATGCGTCTACAGTCCTCCGCTCTACCAACTGAGTTATCGAAGGGAGCTAGCACATATTTATGCACTTCCCATTCTTGTGAATGAGGAAACACAGGACCCCCTGGAGGGACTTTCTGACTCATCAGGGGCTGTAGCTCAGTGATAGAGCACACTTTGAGTCTCAATGCCCAGATGTAGTACAAGATTTGAAGTGAACAACGCATTGCCCAGCGATGGTGGTATAGTGGTGAGCATAGCTGCCTTCCAAGCAGTTGACCTGGGTTCGATTCCCAGCCATCGCAGTAACTGTTTTTGGGTTGTGGTACTTTCTTTTTTACAAGAAGTCAGCAGAAAGGTTACTTGCCCAACCTGGTTTGATAAAATCTCTTTGAGCTGCATGATTATGGCCAAAATGATAACGACAATTACTTTGATCAATATGGAGATCACGATTAATTATCACAATTATTTGTTGATTTTCTACTCCAAAGTGCTGGAAAGGAAGGTTTCACCAATCGTTCAACCTCAGGTTAACAAGGAACAATCTCAGCAAGGTGATTGATGGATGATTCTAGTTACTTCACCAAGTTCAGGCCAAATGACACAGCTGTAAGAGACCACATTGGTTACCTTCCAGCAATGTAACATTTGCAAATGGCAGTGGTGGGATTTGAACCCACGCCTCCAGCGCCTTAGACCACTCGGCCACACTACCTGCAAGTACCAACTCTCCACATCGTGACAGACACAGGGGCCGTAACTAACGGTATGCTTGTTAATGTTATGGAAAAAAAACCTTTGCAAGTAAAAAGCCATAACTTTATTAAAAAATGCTAATACTTTATTAAAAAAAAATTATCACACTTTTTCATTTTTCTCTGGCATTGTTGATTATTAGAATATTGTAACCAGCATTAAGTGAGTAGGTTTAGGTCTGTGTGAATATGGGCTGAGCATTTACCTGGGCTAAATTTGTGAACATCTTCTTTTGCATATTCACTGTAAAGAGCCATTACTCCTCCAACTGCCAACTATTGTTCCAGAGACAATAGGATATACAGTTTTAGATTGCAAGGTAACTGTCCAAGACCAAAGACTACACGGAAATACCTCAAGTGATCAAAACAGTTTGCCAAAATTCGCAGCACAGATATAAAACCACTCTTTAAAATATGTTCATGTACCATTCAAAAACAAAAGTACAATCATAAAACACATACTACTTAGATACTGCAGCCATCCTGATCACATCCATGGGGGGATCTGCATGTGCTTTCTTACCAGCAAGTTTCTGGAGGTCCAAATAGCATCTTTGATGGCAACAAAGGTTAGCCACTGTGTGAGCCACAAAGTGTATAGCTGTAAATCTGCTCCCTAAAAACAATAACAGGTCCGGCACTCCTTTCCCTCTTTTCTCCTTTGGCTTCTTTGTTAGCTACAAACGTCCCTGGGTGGACTTGAACCACCATCCTTTCGGTTAACAGCCGACTGCGCTGACCTATTGCGCCACAGAGACTGCGCTTGTTGGACATTTTATGAGCGGGAGCTCGATCTTTAAGCCACAAACATTTGCTTTATGGCTTTTTGAAGTTGAGCTGCACATGTATGCTTATCAGGCTATTTTCCTGTTACTCAGAAATTGAGGAAGCTGACTCATGCGGAAATGTAGAAGCTGGACGTGCATTGTACTGTTCTTACATGTCACTTGGATTCTGACTTTGATTTCAAATATTTGGCATTCAAGAAAATTCCGGAACTGATGATGTATCAGTCATTTTGCTGGTGGTTTCTTGGTCACAGCAGCAAGCTTGATCATTGACATACAGTTGCACGCCACGTATCACAAAACTGTTGGGTGGGGCCTTATGTATTTGCTTGTATTACATCAAGTGACCTGCATACCAACCACCATCAGAGATGGCAAAAGTACTCACTGCCCGTACTCAAGTAGAAGTACATATAATTGTGTTAACAAATACTCTGGTAAAAGTAGAAGTACTGATTTAACTTCTTTACTCAAGTAAAAGTAACAAAGTACAGGCTTAGCAATTAACTTAAAAAGAGTAAGAAGACTCGCCCCAATGGTGCTATTAAAAGCCTCCTTCACCATTCTGGCTGGGACAATGTCTAAGGGACAGTTGGTAGGTTTCATGTGTTGTACAACCTCAACACAGGCTTAAATTCCTCAAACACAGCTGAGTGTGTAGGAGAAGCAGATAAAAAGACCTTAAAATTAGCACTGGTAATTTCCCAGATAGATGCTACTTTGTCAATAAAATAACCAAGACATTTCTCACATGTACTAATTGACACATCTGTTGGAGCAGAGGTGCATGGATTTATGACGGAGTTAATAGTATTAAATAACAATCTAGGTTCGTGGCAATTGCTAGCTATGACAGAAGAGAGATGCTGCATCTTCACCACCTTCACAGCATTCTGGTATGTGATAGACTGTCCCTTAATACACCCAGTGTCACATGTAGATTGTCTTTCCATCTTTGTTCAGCTTGTCTGCAGTGTTGCCTAAGGGCCCTTGTGGTGTCATTTAGCCAGGGGTCTGCCTTAGGTTTAACAGCTTTAGTCTGATAAGGGGCAATAGAGTCAGAGTATACAGTGCTCATCCTGAATGGGCCAGCATAGTGCATCAGAACTGCTTGTTGATGGTCTATTAGCTTTGGAACCCCCCTTTCCCCACAGCTTTCAATTGTCAGATATGGGTGGGGTAGTGGGCACTGTGTCCAACCCTTTCTGTGTAAAAAAAACAACTAAAGAAGTCTCTTGGATGAGAGACAAAACTTCTGCGGAGAACCTTTTACCAAGTCCAGTTGCCCTTGGCCTAGTTGTGAACTTTTGGGGTAACAGCATGGATCAGGAACCAAAACGGACACATCTGGACTCAATGTGGACATTGTACGGAAATATTTGACACATTTAGACCACAAAGACAGTTATCAGTTTATTTCCCATCTGGCAGGTATATCTGTGGACTCAGTTGGACATTTTGAAGATAATTGCACAATGTTGATCCAATTGTCAGGTCTATTTCCCATCTGGCAGGGACATTTCTGGATTCAGGTGGACATTGTTGACAGAAACATTAGTGGATATTGATTCCCACCATAGGATTTGGCCTGTATTGCACATTCCCTTCACATCCCGTGCAATGTATTGCCTTTGTCAAGCACATTGCCACCCTGGTGACTTTCTTCCATGTCTCCATGAACACCCATATATTTGGACTGACAGTTGAGTAACCTTCCCTTTTTAACTATGACATGGATGACTGAGAACCTACTATATCATGACATCTTTAATTTACTATATTAAATTATAATTTTTGAGACAGGTCCTACTGCATTTGTTGGCTCAGTCAGGATGGCTGAGCGGTCCAAGGCGCTGCATTCAGGTTGCAGTCTCCACTGGAGGCGTGGGTTCAAATCCCACTTCTGACAACAACTGTTTTCATTTGGAACTAATGTCTGAACTTAGCAGTTCTTTGTATTTAAGAGGACATGAAACGCAATTGCAAGTACACTGTTTTGTGAGCATCATTATTGTCAATAGGGATAAGCGAGTACAGCATTATCTGTATCTGTATCTGTTTACCACATGAATTATCTGTATCCGTATCTGTACTCGGACTGGGCGGGGCCAAACCCGGAAGTGGGCAAATTTAACCCAGAAGTGGGACGGGTTGTCTTGAAATGGGCGGGGCTTAAATTATTATGTTATTTTAAGCATGCAATTTATTGATCATCAGCATTGAGCTTCAGATCAGTGGTGTTGTCATGGTAAAAAACGAACTATATACAGAAAAAGTTCTGCAACAATAAATACAACAATGCGGTTGCAATTTTTAAGTAAAATGTAATGAAAAAGAGTTTTCATACTCATTATAACTTTCTTTTTTTAACTTTAAATTTTTCTATGATCAGTGTGATAATTTTTTTTTTTTTTTCTTTTTTCTTTTCACACCAGGTATGTGTGAGCGTGTCTGTCTGTGTGTCTGTGAGTGAGTAAGTAAGAGATACAGAGAGAATAAAATAAAAAAAATTCTTTGATTTATTTTCTTGTTTTTTTTAAAGTAACGGTGTACAATATTGGAAACGACATAAAGCCCCTAAAAGCCCCTAATAGTGAACAGTTGAAAAGTGAGAATAGTGCAGAGAGTAGATAATCTTTTTTCAATGTCCCGTTTGTTCTGGACACACACTCTGCACTCTTGTTTGCTAAAAACGCAGTCATAAGTGACGATTCTCTCCGACCAACCAGCGGTCTGCAGGTTTTCACGTCACCTTTTGGAATCGCCTCAGCTCGCTTGGAACCTCGACTGAGGTAGTACTAAAAAAAGTACCTGGTCGCAGGTCCCAGGGACTTTTTTTCATAATGGAAAACCCCAAAAGGCGAGTAGAGTCGAGTCGATACCACGCAGTGGAAAAACCGCCATGATAGACCATTCAACAATCAGTTCTAATGCACATGTTCAAATTTCAGTGATCCCTAATTCTTATGGTGATTACAAGACTGAATGCAAAGCGATCCTTTTAACGGGTAGCAGAGGCATTGGGTGGACATGATGATGGGATGCAATCATAGGTAATCTCTGCAACAACAAGGTGTTGCTGAGATTTGAACCCAGGACCTCCTGTTTACTAAACAGGCACGTTCACCAACTAAGCCACAGCACCTCCATTAGTAGGCGTAATGTTAAGTCTTAATTTCTCTTTTACCTTAAATAAGATAAACATAAAGTATACTGACTGTTAGTATTGGGAGTAACGTGTTACAAAAGTAACGCAAATAAAGTAATGTATTGCTTTTCGCTTTAACACCGTTTGAACCAGACTGGGGAGGACGCTTCAGGGCCTAGCATGAATTGTTGAGCAACAACTACGACCACAACAATGCCTTCTGACGTCCACTGTTCCCTCCAATATGGAGCTCTTCCAGCTTGTTGAGAAGCTCTAGCAGCTGGATGTGCTGCAAAACAAAAATGAGCTGGTGTCCAGGTCTAGATGCCTCCTGGGGGCCTCCCTAGGGAGGTGGTCCAGGCACGTCCAGCTGGGAGTAGGTCTCGGGGAAGACCCAGGACTAGGTGGAGGGATTATATCTCTAACCTGGCCGGGGAACGCCTCAGGATCCCCCAGTTGCTCGGAAAAGGGAAGTTTAGGGTCCCCTGCTGGAGCTGCTTGACAAAGATGGATGGATGGTTGGAACCCTGGTCACTAGCTCATTGTATTCTTGCATGACAGGCAAACCTCTAGGAGGCACTGTAGCTTAGTGGTTAAAGCACCTGTCTTGCTGAAGTTGACTAGAAAGAGGAATTAAAAAAATCATCTTTTGGAAAGTGATCTTAAAGGGGTGATGGAATGCAAAAACGATTTTACCTTGTCATATGTGAATAACGACAGTTCGATCACTCAACGGGCATGGCTGATGTTTCACTATAAGGAGTTTCCCTGTGAAGTTCGACACTCAGCCCCTGAGTATTAGTAGCCCATAACCCAGGGGTTGATGGATCGAAACCATCCTCTGCTATTTCCTATGCTTTGTATCAGCATTAAGTCTATTTCCAGTCTGTTGATGTTTAACAAAGCATCAGTTGCTGCAAGTGTCTGAAGTGAAATGTCTCCACCTGCTGAAGAGTAAACTTAATTTCATGTCAAGTTAATTTCATCTATAAAAATGGAAACTACTTGGCCCATACCCGCCGTAACACCCATAAAACTGGAGCATAATAAAATAAATATACTACAATACAAATAAATAAATACAGTAAAATAGAGACTGTAAAACATGTACATTTAAATACCAAGTCTCTTGCTGTTCCTTGACTAGTTGACCACCCCTGCTTTGCATCGCTCCAGGTATGTAGAAAAAAAATCTGTTATGCACCTTTGCATTGCACTAAAATGTCAAAATTTGGACTTAAATCCAAAATAACATTACATTAGCGTTAAACTAATGAGGAAGAATTTGATAAATGTAAATCAACCAAAAACCAATCCAGGAACTTTCTCTTTCAAATATCACACTTGAATCTGTCAAGTCCTGACCATTCCCTGACCGGGAATTGAACCCGTACCGCAGCGGTGAGAGCACCAAATCCTAGCCACTAGACCATCAGGGAGCCACATCTATCAAATTTATCTTAGTAGATGTGAGTTTCCTTTTCACTTACTGGAATGACTCATATTGTTTTAGGCAAGGAATGGTGCCTGGCTAGAGCTTCAGAAGGCAGGACATGACAGATTACACATCTGTCACATAGTCAGTTTGTATTCTTAACCCTCTGAACCCAAGAGACTCGTGCACGAGCAAAAACAGCACCTCTGATTCATAGTTTAAGCATTAATAACCATAAATGATAGACTTACCAAAAATTGCAGCTAAAAGCTAACAAGTTAGCGTTTACGGAGGTCTCTTCTGGGTCTTTCTAGCCTCTACAGGTGATTTTTATCCAGCCTGGAACCTGTGCCTTTTTCGGGGTCATTGAGCATTAAATCCATATCGTCACATCCACGATTTATCCACTTTATGTCTATAATTCATCGCGTTTTTGCTTAAATATGCCACTAGCTCCGGGCTCCGTGTCTGCCCTCTGTTTACGGAAGAGAAGGAAGTAGTATGCCCATATATGGGAGACAACGTCACACAAAGAGTATGGAGTCCTAAAGAGGTCAATCTTCCTAGTCACACTGTGGTCACACTAGTCTAGTATGCGATATAAGATGCTATAGCGGAACAAAATAGATATCTACCGTTTTATAGAGGAACATGGCCCCACTGGTTTGAGATTTGGGATATATTTGGGCCTTATTTGAAGAATTGTAAATAGTATGTGCTTTATATGAGTTATATTGTTTATTATGTTTATTTTTGCATATAGAAGAACTGTTTTAGACACACAAATGTTTGTGTAGCATTGCTGTGTGTGTAATATCAATACATATGTCATTGTTATAAGTAAATGGCATAAGTAAATGTCATGAGGGCAAAAGCATCTGGACTTTCTTTGAAAAAATTTATGTATTTTGTCAACTGTATAAGTTATAATGATTATTTCTTCATCGTGTGACTCCCAAGACATATGAGAAGTGTTTTAGAGAGGAAAATGGCTTAGGTTTTACTGTTCTGTCTGTGATATCAATACATGTCTGTGAGATTCATGTTCCGTTTTATTTATTTGTCTTTAAGGTCCTACAACCATTTTTAACATGCAGGTGACCTCACTGCAACCCAAATCTTCTAATAACCCAGTTTGTCCTAAAAAAATGATGTTCATATCTTGACTGTAGACCACAGGGTTGATGTTTTACAAGCTTTTTTTATCAAATAAATCCAGACGGACAATGAACTGTAAAAATGGACACAAGCTGCATTGTCCAGTGATGGTGGTATAGTGGTGAGCATAGCTGCCTTCCAAGCAGTTAACCTGGGTCCGATTCCCTGCCGTTGCAGTAGTTTTCATTGTGTGGTTACTTGCTTTATTTGTCAAGAAGTAACCAGAAAGGTTACTTGCCAAACCCGATTTGATAAAACATTAGATATCTGTTATGGTACAATTAAGGGAGCATGTCAATCAATCAAGCTACCTCCACGAGGATCCACAGAAACAGGCAGTGCACTACGATTTGCACTTTGCCTTTGTTTGGTAACTACTAATAACCAATTGAAAAGTTTATGAACATTTGTGCAAAGAGGTAAAATGCTGCTTTTCAGGTTGTCGTGGCCGAGTGGTTAAGGCGATGGATGCAGGTTTGAGTCCTGCTGTCAACGAAAGGCTTTGTTTAAGAGACAACCAACATTATTTCGGCAAAACCGACATGTATTTTTCTTGCTTTACAACTTTTTAGGAATATTTCAACATACTTTTAAGGAAGTGACTATGACTTTTTATGTTTTTGTCGACATACTATACTATGACGTTTCATGAATTTTTAACATACTATACTATGACTTTTTATGAATTTTTGACATACTATACTATGACTTTTTATGAATTTTTGACATATTATACTATGACTTTTATGATTTTTTTGACATACTATAGTATGACTTTCATGACCATAGGTGAGGGTAGGAATGAAAATTGCCCGGTAGATCGAGAGCTTTGCCTTCTGGCTCAGCTCTCTTTTCGTCACAACGGTGCGATAAACAGAATGTAATACCGCACCAGCTGCTCCGATTCTCCGACCAATCTCACGCTCCATGGTCCCCTCACTCGCGAACAAGACCCCAAGGTACTTAAACTCCTTCACTTGAGGTAAGGACTCCATCCCTACCCGGAGAGAGCACTCCATCGGTTTCCTGCTGAGAACCATGGCCTCAGATTTAGAGGTGCTGATCCTCATCCCAGCCGCTTCACACTCGGCTGCGAACCGATCCAGTGAGTGCTGAAGGTCACAGGCCGATGATGCCATCAGGACCACATCATCTGCAAAAAGCAGCGATGGGATCCCGAGCCCACCGAACTGCAACCCCTCCCCGCCCCGACTACGCCTCGATATCCTGTCCATATATATTACAAACGGGATTGGTGACAAAGCGCAGCCCTGGCGGAGGCCAACCCTCACCTGGAACGAGTCCGACTTACTGCCGAGAACCCGGACACAGCTCTCGCTTTGGTCATACAGAGATTGGATGGCCCTAAGAAGGGACCCCCTCACCCCATATTCCCGCAGCACCTCCCACAATTTCTCCCGGGGGACCCGGTCATACGCCTTCTCCAGATCCACAAAACACATGTAGACTGGTTGGGCATACTCCCAGGCCCCCTCCAGGATCCTTGCGAGAGTAAAGATCTGATCCGTTGTTCCACGGCCAGGACGGAATCCGCATTGTTCCTCTTCAATCCGAGGTTCGACTATCGGCCGAACCCTCCTTTCCAGCACCTTGGAGTAGACTTTACCAGGGAGGCTGAGAAGTGTGATACCCCTGTAGTTGGCACACACCCTCTGGTCCCCCTTTTTGAAGAGGGGAACCACCACCCCGGTCTGCCACTCCTTAGGCACCGTCCCAGACTTCCACGCAATGTTGAAGAGGCGTGTCAACCAAGACAGCCCCTCCACACCCAGAGCTTTCAGCATTTCTGGACGGATCTCATCAATCCCTGGGGCTTTGCCGCTGTGGAGTTGTTTGACTACCACAGCGACTTCCGCCAGGGAAATTGACGACAATCCCCCATCATCCTCCAGCTCTGCCTCCACCACAGAGGGCGTGTCAGCTGGATTTAGGAGTTCCTCAAAGTGCTCCTTCCACCGCTCTATTACCTCCCCATTTGAGGTCAACAAAGTCCCATCCTTACTGTATACAGCTTGGATGATCCCTCGCTTCCCCCTCCTGAGGTGGCGAACGGTTTTCCAGAAGCACCTTGGTGCCGACCGAAAGTCCTTCTCCATGTCTTCTCCGAACTTCTCCCACACCCGCTGCTTTGCCTCTGTCACGGCAGAGGCTTCAGCCCTTCGGGCCCGTCGGTACCCTGCAACTGCCTCCGGACTCCTCCGGGATAACATATCCCGGAAAGACTCCTTCTTCAGTCGGACGGCTTCCCTGACCACCGGTGTCCACCAGGGTGTTCGTGGGTTACCGCCCCTTGAGGCACCTAAGACCCTAAGACCACAGCTCGCTGCCGCAGCTTTAGCAATGGAAACTTTGAACATTGTCCACTCAGGTTCAATGCCCCCAGCCTCCACAGGGATGCACGAAAAGCTCCGCCGGAGGTGCGAGTTGAAAGCCCGTCGGACAGGGGCCTCTTCCAGACGTTCCCAGTTTACCCGCACTACACGTTTGGGCTTACCAGGTCTGTCCAGAGTCTTCCCCCACCCCCTGACCCAACTCACCACCAGATGGTGATCAGTTGACAGCTCTGCCCCTCTCTTCACCCGAGTGTCCAAAACATACGGCCTCAGATCAGATGAAACGATTATAAAATCGATCATTGACCTTTGGCCTAGGGTGCTCTGGTACCACGTACACTTATGAACATCCCTATGTTCGAACATGGTGTTTGTGATGGACAATCCATGACTAGCACAGAAGTCCAACAACAGACAACCGCTCTGGTTCAGATCAGGGAGGCCGTTCCTCCCAATCACGCCTCTCCAAGTATCTCCATCATTGCCCACGTGTGTGTTGAAGTCCCCCAGGAGAACAATGGAGTCCCCTACTGGAGCCCCATACAGGACTCCATTCAAGGTCTCCAAGAAGGCCGAATACTCTGAACTCTTGTTTGGTGCATACGCACAAACAACAGTCAGAGTTTTCCCCCCCAACACCCGCAGGCGTAGGGAGGCGACCCTCTCGTCCATCGGGGTAAACTCCAACGCAGCGGCGCTCAGCCGGGGGCTTGTGAGTATCCCCACACCCGCCCGGCGCCTCACACCCTGGGCAACTCCAGAGTAGGAGAGAGTCCAACCCCTATCCAGGAGTACGGTTCCAGAACCGAGACTGTGCGTAGAGGTAAGCCCCACCAGATCTAACTGATAGCGCTCCACCTCCCGCACAAGTTCCGGCTCCTTCCCCCACAGAGAGGTGACATTCTACGTCCCCAGAGCCAGCCTCTGCTGCCCGGGTCTGGTCCGTCGAAGCCCCTGACCTTCGCCGCCACCCATGTGGCAGCGCACCCGACCCCTTTGGATCCTCCCACAGGTGGTGGGCCCATGGGCTGGAGGGAGAAGTGCCACGTTGCTTCTTCGGGCAGTGCCCGACCGGGCTCCGTGGCAAACCCGGCCACCAGGCGCTCGCTCACGAGCCCACCGTCTGGGCCTGGCTCCAGACGGGGGCCCCGGGCTTCCACCGGGCAGGGTACCTCTATCCCTTCCTTGATATTCCATAAGAGTTTTTGAACCATTCTTTGTCTGGCCCCTCCCCTGAGACCTCTTTGCCATGGGAGACCCTACCAGGAGCACAAAGCTCCAGACAACACAGCCCTCAGGTTCATAGGGACACACAAACCTCTCCACCACGATGGTTCCCGGAGATTCATGACCGAAAGAACGAGATCAAGGGTACAAGCGGCCGAAATGGGTTTCCTCAGGAGGGTGGCTGGCGTCTCCCTTAGAGATAGGGTGAGAAGCTCAGTCATCCGAGAGGAGCTCGGAGTAGAGCCGCTGCTCCTTCGCGTTGAAAGGAGCCAGTTGAGGTGGTTCGGGCATCTGGTAAGGATGCCTCCTGGGCGCCTCCCTAGGGAGGTATTCCAGGCATGTCCAACTGGGAGGAGACCTCGGGGAAGACCCAGGACTAGGTGGAGAGATTATATCTCCAACCTGGCCTGGGAACGCCTCGGGATCCCCCAGTCGGAGCTAGTTGATGTGGCTCGGGAAAGGGAAGTTTGGGGTCCCCTACTGGAGCTGCTGCCCCCGCGACCCGATACCGGATAAGCGGATGAAGATGGATGGATGGATGGACTTTCATGATTTTTTTTGTCATACTTAACTACGACTTTTTATGAATTTTTGACATACTATACTATAATTTTTCTTTAAAAGGGGAATTAGCTCAAATGGTAGAGCGCTTGCTTAGCATGCAAGAGATAGCAGGATCAACACCCGCATTCTCCAGAGGACTTTAGATTCTTCTTGTTTAGCAACAAGAACCATAAATCTGGACTTGTTACGACATACTATACTACAACTTTTTAGTACTATTTCGACATATTATACTATGACTTTTTGTGACTTTTTATGAATTTTTTGACAACTATACTATGAATTTTTATAAATATTTGTACAACAACAGTATGACTTTTTATGTTTTTTTGACATACTTTAGCATACTTTACTTTACGACATACTACACTACGATTTTTTAGGAATATTTATACATACTATACTATGACTTTTATGACATTTTATGAATATTTTGACATATTATACTATGACTTTCATGATTGTTTTGACATACTATAGTATGACTTTTTATAAATATTTTGACATACTATAGTATGACTTTTTATGAATTTATCAACATACTATACTATGACTTTTTATGACATTTAATGAATTTTTGTCATACTATACTATGACTTTTATGAATTTTTGGACATACTATACTATGACTTTTATGATTTTTTTCAACATACTATGACTCTTTTTGAAAAGGGGGAATTAGCTCAAATGGTAGAGCGCTTGCTTAGCATGCGAGAGGTAGCGGGATCAATGCCCGCATTCTCCAGAGGACTTTAGATTCTTCTTGTTTTACAACAAGAACTATAAATCTGGACTTGTTACGACATACTATACTACGACTTTTTATGTTTTTGTCGACATACTATCCTATGACTTTTATGACTTTTTGGAGATACTAAACTATGACTTTCATGATTTTTCCGTCATACTATACTATGACTTTTTATGATTTTTTTGTTATACTAAACTATGACTTTTTATGACATTTTATGAATTTTTGACATGTTATACTACAACTTTTTATGAATTTTTGACATACTATACTCTGACTTTTTTTGAATATTTGTCATATTATACTATGACTTTTTTTGAATATTTGTCATATTATACTATGACTTTTATGATTTTTTGACATGTTATAATATGACTTTTATGATTTTTTGTCATACTAAACTATGACTTTCATGATTTTTTTGTCATACTATACTATGACTTTTTATAAATATTTCGACATACTATAGTATGACTTTTTATGAATTTTTCGACATACTATACTATGACTTTTTAATGACATTTAATGATTTTTTTGTCATACTATACTATGACTTTTATGAATTTTTTGACATACTACACTATGACTTTTATGATTTTTTTCAACATAATATGTCTCTTTTTGAAAAGGGGGAATTAGCTCAAATGGTAGAGCGCTTGCTTAGCATGCGAGAGGTAGCGGGATCAATGCCCGCATTCTCCAGAGGACTTTAGATTCTTCTTGTTTTACAACAAGAACTATAAATCTGGACTTGTTACGACATACTACACTACGACTTTTTATGTTTTTGTCGACATACTATCCTATGACTTTTATTACTTTTTTGAGATACTAAACTATGACTTTCATGATTTTTGCGTCATACTATACTATGACTTTTTATGATTTTTTTGTTATACTAAACTATGACTTTTTATGACATTTTATGAATTTTTGTCATACTAAACTATGACTTTTATGAATTTTTGACATGTTATACTACAACTTTTTATGAATTTTTGACATACTATACTCTGACTTTTTTTGAATATTTGTCATATTATACTATGACTTTTTTTGAATATTTGTCATATTATACTATGACTTTTATGATTTTTTGACACGTTATAATATGACTTTTATGATTTTTTGTCATACTATACTATGACTTTTTATGAATTTTTCGACATACTATACTATGACTTTTTAATGACATTTAATGAATTTTTGTCATACTATACTATGACTTTTATGAATTTTTTGACATACTACACTATGACTTTTATGATTTTTTTCAACATACTATGACTCTTTTTGAAAAGGGGGAATTAGCTCAAATGGTAGAGCGCTTGCTTAGCATGCGAGAGGTAGTGGGATCAATGCCCGCATTCTCCAGAATACTTCAGATTCTTCTTGCTTTACAACAAGCACTATAAATCTGGACTTGTTACTTATTAATATTGTTACTTGTTAATATTTCAACATATTATACTATGACTTTTTATGTTTTTGTTGACATACTATCCTATTACTTTTATGACTTTTTTGAGATACTATACTATGACTTTCATGATTTTTTTGTCATACTAAACTACTACTTTTTACAAATATTTTGACATACTATACTATGCCTTTTTATGATTTTTTTGTTATACTAAACTCTGACTTTTAATGACATTTTATGAATTTTTGTCATACTAAATTATGGTGTTTATGAGTTTTCTACATGTTATACTACGACTTTTTATGAATTTTTTACATACTATACTCTGACTTTTTATTACATTTTATGAATTTTTGTCATACTAAACTATGACGTTTATGAATTTTCAACATACTATACTATGACTTTTTTTGAATATTTGTCATACTATACTATGACTTTTTATGAATATTTTGACGTACTATACTATGAGTTACTACGAGGCTTTGAATTTAATTAATTTGTGGATGAAAATATATTTCAAACTGAATCATTGTTTTTTTTGACACACACACACTCAAGCACACGCACACAAACAAGCACACTCACACGCACACACACTTTATGAATAAATCTCAGATAGTTCAACCTGTTTTATTAGGAAGTTGTTTTACACTCTTTCAAAGTAAAATATTCCTGCAACAAAACCTAAATAAGGCGCTCGGGTTTGAAAACTGATGCAAACAGAAAAATAAAAACAAAACTGAGTTCTTCTGTTCTCCAACAAGAAATAAGGAAGAATAAAAGGATCTGTCTCTGTCTTCATGATGTCGGGTTGGCAATAATGAGCCAATCCCTTATTAAAATTTTTGATCAACACCCTTCACTCTTTGCAATTTTGCTCTGACATTGTTTATTTTAGAAAATGGTAACCAGCATTAAATGAGTAGTTTTAGGTCTGTGTGAATGTGGGCCGAGTATTTACCTCGGCTGAACTTGTGAACATCTCTTTGGCATATTCCCAGTCTGATCAAGTCCAGGTGCTGGAAAATCTGTGATTCAGGTTTTGAGGGAATGGGATCTGCATGTGCTTTCTTACCAGAAAGTTTCTGGAGGTCCAAATGGCATCTTTAATGGCGGCCATGGTGAGCCACTTATTTGCAAAGTTACATGCTGGTATCTGTTTCTTTGGCCTGACGGATGGACAGACGACACAAAAGCATAATACTTCTTGCCAAGACATAACAAGAAACAAAAAAAGAGGCGGGGGAGACAGAGTTAAGCCCTGAAAGAATAGAGAACTACAGACAAAAGTTATGAAATAGTACCAAGTGTTACCAGAAGAGTTGGAAAAAAACTAGAACTTTAAAGTACAAATCTTTCTTCAAGAACTCTTTATTGTGGTCACATTGGCCCTCATTTCTGAAACGTGCATACGACCTAAAACCGGCGTAGGACGGGCGTACGCCGATTCCTACGCAAAGTTTGGCAAAGTATGTGGAGTACATAAGTCTCCACATACGTTGTTTTTATTAAGATTGAAGACCAAATTTTACGAAATTTTCCCAACCATCGAGAGTGCTTTCGTAGCCTAGTTGGCGCAGTAGGCAGCGCGTCAGTCTCATAATCTGAAGGTCGTGAGTTCAACCCTCACACGGGGCACGTGTTTCAAAAACAAAAAAACACAACTGATACTGGAAATACAGTGACTTTCAGGTGGTTGAATACTGGCACAAGCACATGAATGGAAGTTGTGATTCTGTGGTTTTTTCTGAGATTGAGACAAGGAAAGGCATTCTTGCATTCTTTAAGAGGGTGGGGAGGCGTCTACCTCAACTGGTTGGGGGTGAGAGAAAGAGACAGACAGAGAGAGAAGAGACATGGAGAATTGTAGCAGAGGGTGTCGAGCAGGGACATGGAGGCAGCAGGTGACTCTAACCACCGATCTAAACTCCTTAACAGTAGGAGTAGGGCAGGTCACCACTACATCGTAATGATTTGTGATTATGCAACACGTTACCCAGAGGCTTTCTCCCTCAGAAACACCAAGGCTAGACAAGTGGCCAATAGTTTACTTCAACATTTTTCCCGGGTAGGGGTCCCCATAGAAATCTTAACCGATCAGAAAACTAACTCAACATTGAAGGAGATATACCCCCTGTTAGGGATCCGGGGCATTAAAACAACACCCTACATAGTTTGTGGCTTCATAAACAATATTGTATTATCTCATAGGTACTGGAAGCCACCCGTCTCCACCAGTGCATTTCTCAATGCCCAGATGTGTTACAAGATTTGCAGTGAGTGTTGTATTGTCCAGCAGAAGGGCAACAGATGTGTTACTTTTCGACTAGATTTACACCATAGCAGTGCAAGCATTTTGCCAAGGCTCACTTTCCAGCCACCGCCATGTTTTGAAACCATATACAACATACTGTACAACATTAACATTACATGTTTTACCCAGTTTTCTTCTTTTATTCTGTAGTATTTCAATTTCTTTGCGGTAAATCATCCCAAAAGGATTAATAAAGATAAGTCTGAGTCTGTCTCAGAAAAAAGTCAACAAATCTGAAAATCTTCAGGGTATGTAGCTCAGTGGTAGAGCTCCTGCTTTACATGTTACATGTTACCCCTAAGTGCAAACAGCAGAGCAGAATAGCACAGCGGAAGCGTGCTGGGCCCATAACCCAGAGGTCAATGGATCAAAACTATTCTCTATTAAATCCTATAGCAGAGGATGGTTCCTTGAACTTTCCCTGCAGTATAGCGACCCCTGCTGACCTATTACCTAAAACTACTCATCTCTTCCCCATTGACTCCTCCAAAATGACGCGTCTGCTTCTGAAGCATGAGTTTCTTGAATAAAGTAAAGATTGAGTATGCTGAGATCGAGTATGGTCACGTGACTGCACAACGACGTTTGATTGGTGAAACACAGTCATGTGGTAGAGCCTTCAGCGGAAGACTCTCTCTCTATAGCTCTCTCTGGAGCTGCTGGACAAAGATGGATGGATGGTTGGAACCCTGGTCACTAGCTCATTGTAATCTTGCATGACAGGCAATCCTGTAGGAGGCGCTGTAGCTTAGTGGTTAAAGCACCTGTCTTGTAAACAGGAGATCCTGGGTCCAAATCCCAGCAGTGCCTCATTATCAGTTAATGTTTATGTGATCTGCACTACAAAGAGTGTATATATTTGTTATTTGTTTTTGCTATAGTGCTTAACAAGCATTATATAATTTTGCCCAATTGTGGCGTGTTGAGGGGCAATAAATATCTAAAGTGAAATGGATTGGACCCATTTTTTAATGCTTTTAAACCTTGTTGTTGGGGCTGAACGTGGCCCAGGTGTACACCAGGACCCTGTGACATCACTGTTGGGTGGGGTTTCAGGTGCATGTGATGCTGACTGAGGTCAGAGGTGAAATGAACATGAACTTTACAGGCCAAGGCACTTTGGGCGCTGACTGTGTGATTTTAACATCTTCGATGCTGCTGTAATAAAAATTAATACATTTATTATTTGATATTAGTTGACTATATTGGGATATGCAACTGAAGGAAGAATCTTTATGCCTTTGCATTTTGGATGCTTTTCTGTTGTTTAGATATGGCTACATTCACATAAAGTATCAAAAGAGTACAATACTGCACTCTGTTCAGTTGCTTACACCAAGTTCCTCGTAGCTGCTAATCCAAGTTTATCTCCTGAGGAGATGATGACATACCAACAGAGGTAATCTCTGCAACAACAAGGTGCTGCTGGGATTTGAACCCAGGATCTCCTGTTTACTAGACAGGCACTTTAACCAACTAAGCCACAGCACCTCCACGAGTACCAACCGTGTTAAGTCTTAATTTATTTGGTGCAGAGACTACCTCTGTTTGCGTGTCATCATCATGTCAACCCAACTCCCGTTAAGATACCCTGGTAGCAAATGAAAATGGCATGTTACATTTACACAGAAACACCAATAACATGCCCACAAGGTGTTCTATTTGCCTGATAACTAATGAAATTAATTAATAAATGCACTACTTTGGCTCCACTACAGTTCTGTGTCAGTCAACTGCTCCATTTCACTCACCACAGAGTGAACTTTAACCAACTAAGCCACAGCACCTCTGGGGATGAACACGTTTCAGTAAACAACTGAACAGAGTACAGTGGAGTATTGTGCACTTTGGATACTTTATGTGAATGTAGCCATGTTTAAACAACAGAAAAATATCCAAGATGCAAAGGCATATAGGGAAGGATGATATTTTGAGAAATTACAGTTTATTGGCGGTTGACCTCAACTGAGGAGGTAATAGAGCGGTGGAAGGTGATTCTTCCTTCAGTTGCATATCCCGATATAGTCAATAATATCAAATAATTAATTTATTAATTTTCATTCCAGAAGCATCGAAGACGTTAAAATCACACAGTCAGCGCCCAAAGTGCCTTGGCCGGTAAAGTTCATGTTTATTTCACCTCTGACCTCAGTCAGCATCACACGCCTGAAACCTCACCCAACAATGATGTCACAGGGTACTGGTGTACACCTGGGCCATGTTCAGCCCCAACAAAACAAGGATTAAAAGCATTAAAAAATGGGTCCAATCTATTTCCCTTTAGATATTTATTGCCCATCAACAGGCCACAACTGGGCAAAATTAAATTATGGTTGTTAAGCACTTTAGCAAAAATAAATAACAAATATATACACTTTGTAGTGCAGATAACATAAATATTAACTGATAATGAGAAACTTCTGGGATTTGGACCCAGGATCTTCATTAAGTGATAACTAGGCACTGCTGGGATTTGGATCCAGGATCACCTGTTTACAAGACACGCGCTTTAACCACTAAGCTACAGCGCCTTCTACAGATAAGCCTGTCTTGCAAGAATACAATGAGCTAATGAACAGGGTTGCTTCCATCCATCCATCTTTGTCCAGCAGCTCCAGTAGGGGACCCTTACGAACTCCGGCAAATGAAAACAGCTGAACGTGTCCTTGAGCGACGCCTCAGGACTTACTATTCATAGGCAGGCCTACCGAGAACAATCCAACCTCCATGCCATAAGTCCCCTCATCACAAAGGTCATTAACCACTCCCTCCGGTCAGGCCATGTTCCATCAACACTGAAAACAGCTGTTATCATGCCATTTCTCATGGAAAGCTTAAAACACAGTCCTAATTTAGTCCTCCTCAACAGTCAACATAGTGTTTGCTGTGTGGCGTGTCTGTTTTTATTTCTCCCATGTTAACAGTATTGACCAATACGGTAGGCATTCTAACCTCAGCTGACACGCTCACGCCATGCAGGCAGTGTGCAGGAGCCCTAAGCTTCCAAGGTAAGACTGAAATTCATGATAATAAAAACTTTATAATCTTCACACTAAAGTTGCAAAAACACCTCCAACAAAAGGCTTTTATTCGCTTTACATGGACACATGTAATGTTATGGTACAAAACAACATCACATGTCACTTTAGTGATCTAAAAAATCAGGCAATAACTGGGTTGCACATGTTAAGTATCAGCAACCATGTGGTAACACTTCATACAGTGATAACCAGGCACTGCTGGGATTTGGACCCAGGATCTCCTGTTTACAAGACAGGCGCTTTAACCACTAAGCTACAGCACCTCCTGCAACTAAGTCCGTCTTGCAAGAATACAATGAGCTAGTGAAAAGGGTTCTCTCCTTCCATCCATCTTTGTCCAGCAGCTCCAGCAGGGGACCTCAAACTGCCCTTTGCCGAGCCACATAAACCAGCTCCGACTGGGGGATCCCCAGGCGTTCCCAGGCCAGGTTGGAGATGTACTTTCTCCACCTAGTCCTGGGTCTTCCCCGAGGCCTCCTCCCAGCTGGACGTGCCTGGACCAGCTCTCTACGGAGCACCCCAGGAGGCATCCTTACCAGAGAACCCAACCACCTCAGTTGTTTACACCAAATACCTCCATAATGGCCATGCATCTGTGTTCATCCCCAGAGGTGCTGTGGCTTAGTTGGTTAAAGTGCCTGTCTAGTCAGCAGAAGTGCCTGGGTTCAAATCCCAGCAACACCTTGTTGTTACAGAGATTACCTGTACTTGTTTTTAAGTTGCCTGCTAATCAGATGTTGTTGTGGGCGGGGCATTTAGTCTGACTCAGTGGTGAGTGAAATGGAGCAGTTGACTGACACAGAACTGTAGTGGAGCCAAAGTAGCGCATTTATTAATTAATTTCATTAGTTATCAGGCAAATAGAACACCTTGTGGGCATGTTATTGATGTTTCTGTGTAAATGTAACAGGCAATTTTCATTTGCTACCAGGGTACTTTCACAGGGATTGGGTTGACATGATGATGACACGCCAAAAGAGGTAATCTCTCCAACAACAAGGTGCTGCTGAGATTTGAACCCAGGATCTCCTGTTTACTAGACAGGCACTTTAACCAACTAAGCCACAGCACCTCCATAAGTAGCTACCCTGTTAAGTCTTAATTTGTCTTTTACCTTGTATAAGCTAAACATACAGTACACTGACTGGCAGTATTGGGAGTAACGGGTTAGCTTGCCTAGGCTTGGCGGATCAATCCTATCCAGTCAGTCTGCAGAAGAGGTAGAAGTACCTGGCAGGTCTCTCCCTTCAGCAGTTTGAGAACGCCAGCCCACTCCTTCCCATTGGTACTGATCATCCGCATCTCATCACCCTCATAGAGCTATTGAAGCTCGGTCCACCAGGTGGACCACTCACCATTTGAACCAGACTGGGGGAGATCATTTCAGGGCCCAGCACGGATCATGGAGCAACAACTATGGCTGCAACAGTGCCTTCTCAAGTCCACTGTTCCTTCCAACATGGAGCTATTCCAGATTGTTGAGAATCTCTAGCAGCTGGATGTGCTGCCATACAAAAATGAGAAAGTGGTGACTAGGTCAAGACAAGACCAGGAGGCAGTAAGTGTGCTTGAAGAGAAGACTACGCGTGTGGAGGTGGACAGAATACTCCACTATGCTGTAACAGTTTCCCTAACTCACCCAGCAAGGGAAAAGTACAACGCATAAAAATTAAGGTAATGGGTGGACCTCTGATATCTATCGGCTATAATTTAAACATACAAGTTCAGATTTTTTTGTTCTGCAAGCTCTCACCTTTTGCTTCTATATTTTCCTTCATATGAGTCCGAGCCAGCAGCACTAAGGAAGAGCAGCCTCTCCTACGGCGAGTGGAGGCGACCCACGGGGAAACTTTGGTTTCCCAGTCAGTTTCAGTAGTACAGGTGAGAAAGTGGTGGATAAAACGAGGACTGTGGGTCGGCGTTGTTGGTACGTGAGTGGAAATACATCCAACATGCTAACGCATATCCAACGCCATCACCCAGACATGCCAATCACTGGAACGAGACAAAAAAAACTGTCCAACGTCTCCTCCCTACAGTGGTTAACAAGCCTTTAGATCCAAATACAAATAGGGCCAAAAAATCACTGAATCAATCAGGATTAACACATCACCTTCAATGCCCTGTATCCACTCGTAGAGTAACCTGGCTTCAAGTATTTGCTGTATGTACTCAAACCACGTTACAACATGCCATCCCGTCCACCGGGACTTCAGCGGACCGTTCCACCCCTTTAATACATGTCAATCAAGCTGAGCCTGTAAAGGCCACACAGCCTGATTAGTTAAGTGGAAACACCTGTGGGAGTGGAACATGGATGTGTAGAGATGGGCTTTCAAACAATGCACCTTTTTAACTTGTCAAAGTAGAAAAAGCAAAGGTAGAAATAAAACTGAATTATGGCTTAACTCAGTTTACATTTTGACACTGGACATAAGGCATTACAAAGTCAAGAAAGTAGATGTAAACCTTTCAAGAAACCTTGTCGACCATAGACAAAACATTCTTCAAGACTGACTATAACTTCTGTGAATTAGAAAAGCTTAGCATGTTTTATTACCTTCACTCATGTTAGTTTTCCACATATCTGCTACTACCACTCTGATTATATTTTCCTTCCTCAATACTCCATAAAGAAGAAAAGAATAATGATCAATGACAAAGAGCATATGAAGTGAATCATTACTCTCTCTCAAGTCAGAAACTCTAGAAATGATCCCTTGGTAAGACGGGGAAACTGCATATGATTCACTGCAGGGTGATTGTCACTCAGGGTTCAGAGGGACAGAAGCTAATCGTTACGTGCTCCAGATGACTCTGAGGTGAGAAAATCTATTTAGATCTTTAAGAAGACCGATATGTAGTTTGAATTAGATTTTCAGTCACTGTTGACTCAATACTTCAGTGTCAGCCTACTTATTCTCTCCAAGAAATGCTCCAGTCCTTTCTTTGCATTAATTGGTCTCAGAATGTTGCAGGTTAACCACCACTGTTGATTATTGGGTACAAAAAGCACTCAAGATATGTATATATATCATTTTTTTAAATGTCTCCAAATAATGTTAAAAGTTAGTTTTTGGTCATTTTTAGTATTCGCTGGTTTATTTAGTCAATTCGGCGATGACGTCACACTGGGGAGCGAAGTCTCAGCCTGGCACTAGAACTACGGCGACTGACTGGGATGAGGAAGAGGAGGAAAAGCCAGCAGCCAAATAATTATGAACCTGCCAGATCTGAGAGGTGTAATGGGAAAATTACATTTAACCAATGATTTTCATATTAATTATTCATAATAAGATCTCCAATGCCTCTTAGAGTATATGACTTCTGTATCTGTCATCTGTGTGTCTTCTCCTTGATGGGAGACAAATGGGTTTGTTATGACTCTACACCATTTCCTTGAAGAATAGATGACGTGGAGCCAGACAGAAGCAGTTACCTAGAACGGCGTTTATTAGGGATGAGCGAGTACAGCATTATCTGTATCTGTATCTGTTTACCACATGAATTATCTGTATCCGGATCCGTACTCGGACTGGGCGGGGCCTAACCCGGAAGGGGTCAGATTTAACCTGGAAGTGGGTCGTGTTCTCTTGAAATGTGCGGGGCTTTAACCGGTATGTTATTTAAGCCTGCAATTGATATGGGTTGATCAAAAATTGTTATATTTATTGCTGATTAGAAAACTATTTACATGACAGCATCGAGCTTCAGATTAATGGTGTTGTCATGGTAAATGTAAATGTGCTGTATTTATATAGCGCTTTTCCAGTCTTAACAACTGCTCAAAGCGCTTTTACATCTACAGGAAACATTCACCATTCACACACATTCATACACTGCACAGCATCCATCTATATGAATGCACTTCCCATTGTTGTGAATGTGAAAACACAGGACCCCTGGAGGGAATTTCTGAATCATCAGGGGCTGTAGCTCAGTGATAGAGCGCACTTTCAGTCTCAATGCCCAGATGTATTACAAGATTTGAAGTGAACATTGTACTGCCCAGAGATGGTGGTATAGTGGTGAGCATAACTGCCTTCCAAGCAGTTGACCTGGGTTCGATTCCCAGCCATCGCAGTAGCTTTCTTTGAGTCGTGTTACTTGATTTTTTTAACAAGAAGTCAGCAGAAAGGTTACTTGCCCAACCTGGTTTGATAAAATCTCTCTGAGCTGCATGATTATGGCCAAAATGATAAGGACAATTACTTTGATCAATATGGAGATCACGATTAATTATCACAATTATTTGCTGATGTTCTACTCCAAAGTGCTGGAAAGGAAGGATTCACTATTTGTTGAATCTCAGGTTAACAAAGAAGAATCTCAGCAAGGTGATTGATGGATGATTCTAGTTACTTCGCCAAGTTCAGGACAAATGCCACAGCTGTAAGACATCACATTGGTTACCTTCCAGCTATGTAATATATGCAAATGGCAGTGGTGGGACTTGAACCTACACCTCCAGAGAGACTGGAGCCTTAATCCAGCGCCTTGGACCACTCAGCCACACTACTTGCAAATATCAGATCACCACATAGTGACAAACACAGGCACCCTAACTAATGGTATGCTTGTTAATGTTATTGGAAAAAAAACCTTTGCAAGGAAAAAGCCAATACTTTTTTAAAAACTGCCAATATTACTATTAAAAAATGTTATCACACTTTATCATTTTTCTCTGGCATTGATTTTAGAATACTGTAACCAGCATTAAGTGAGTAGGTTTAGGTCTGTGTGAATATGGGCTGAGCATTTACCTGGGCTGAACTTGTGAACATCTTCTTTTGCATATTCACTGTAAAGAGCCATTACTCCTCCAACTGCCAACTATTGTTCTAGAGACAATAGGATATACAGTTTTAGATTGCAAGGTAACTGTCCAAGACCAAAGACTACACGGAAATACACGGAAACGACCTCTTGTAAGAGACAGCAGCAACACAGAAAAAGAGGGAGAGCAAAGATAAACTATTTGTTAAATGTGCATATAATAAGCATGAAAGATATATATCATAAGCACTAAAGTTATATTACTTTAAAACACTACTGCAAAGAAATAAGAAATAAAAGACTTATAAAAATGAATTCTCTATCAACCTCAAGTGATCAAAACAATTTGTCAAAATTTGCAGCACAGATATAAAACCACTCTTTAAAATATGTTCATGTACCATTCAAAAACAAAAGTACAATCATGATTTCTATGGTCTATTATATGGTTAAATAAAAAATGTGCATTTTCCCACAAATATGCAAAATAAATGCTTTTTCACCAGTTTCTGTAGTGTAGTGGTTATCACGTTCTCCTCACACGCAAAAGGTCCCCTGTTCGAAACAGGGTGGAAACACATTAGGTAGATAGATAAATCTCCCCATCGGGAAATAAAACCCCAGTCTTCCGTGTGAGAGGCGGAGGCGTACCATCCAAAGTTTCAGTAGTATTGTGGTTTTTGTGTTGGAACAAGTTGCACTGTTTGAAATAAGCTTTTGAGATGCAAGAACGTCTTCACTTGGGATAGCAATTGACTTCCAACGCGATAGGAGAAATCCTGAGCTTTGAGATTTGGAGGGGCTGACTTTGATTACGAATGCTTGACACTGGACTTCAATCTGCCCCAGTGGGCGCTGTAGATCACTGTTTGATGAAGCCCACAGAACAACATAATCTGGAAAGAGCAGAAGAGGAATTATAAGGTGCCCAGACTTGACACTCTCCCACCTTCTGCTGCGCCTTGTGAGGTGCTGTTCATGTCCAGTAGATATGCTTTTTCCATCGCTTGACGATATTCCCATTTAGGGTCAGGAGTTCTCCTCCCATGCTGAACACAGCCTGAGCCAAGGTCCGCTTTCCCCCTCATGATTCACCCCAGTGGAAGCTGTAGATCAATGCCTGATAAAGCCAAATGAACCACATAGTCTGCAAAGAGCATAAATGGAATTCCAAGGTGGCTAGACTTGAAACTCTCCCAACTCCTGCGGCACCTTGTGACGTTTTGTTCACGTCCAGGAGTTGTGCTCTTTCAATCGCTTGAAAATATTCCCATTTAGGATCAGGAGTTCTCCTTCCATGCTGAACACAGCTTGAGCCAAGGCCCACTTTCCCGAGTAGTCCCACGCGTTCGCCGGGACTTCCTCGAGGCCTTGCATTGGTTAGCTGGTAGAAAAATCTCCCCGTCGGGGAATCAAATCCCGATCTTCCGCGTGACAGGCGGAGATACTGTCCATTATACTAACGAGGAATGCCCAAGCTTAATATTTGGCACATCAAGAAATAGGTGGCGCTATTCCAACATTCAGACCACAGTCAATGCATGTAGAAATATTAAGGTTTACTACATATTTGCTATCACTCAAATCCATGACAAAGCATCTGTGACTGAATCTAGTTTAAAATCTCTATTTTGTAGCTTTTTGAACATTTGCAGTAAAATAAAAATGGTGCATTTTCCCACAAATATGCAAAATAAATGCTTTTCGTCAGTTTCCGTAGTGTAGTGGTTATCACGTTCGCCTAACACGCGAAAGGTCCCCTGTTCGAAACAGGGCGGAAACACATTTCTTTGTTTGTATTGACTTCGCACAATCAAACTCTGCAAAGTTAAACCCTCCATGACATTCACGGAAAAATCTCCCTGACGTGAAATCGTGGCCAGGCCTGCCGAAGCTTCCCCAGTGCAGTAGTCATCACATTCAGAGATTCAGGAGTATCCTGTCGAAAATTGATGCAGAAAAACTAGTCCACGCATTTGTTACTTCTAAGCTGGATTACTCCAGTTCTTTATTATCAGGTTGCTTAAAAGAGTCCATAAAGATTCTTCAGCTGATCCAGAATGCTGCAGCACGTGTTCTGATAGGAACCAGGAAAAGAGATCACATCTCTCCTGGTTTGGCTTCTCTGCATTGGCTTCCTGTAAAATCCAGAATAGAATTTAAAATCCTTCTTCTCACCTACAAAGCTCTTCATGTTCAAGCACCATCTTATCTTAAAGAGCTCATTGTACCTTATTACCCCACCAGAGCACTGCGCTCCCAGAATGCAGGGTTCCTTGTGGTTCCTAAAGTCTCCAAAAGTAGAATGGGAGCCAGAGTGTTCAGCTATCAAGCTCCTCACCAGGTTCCCGTTTGGGTTCAGGAGGCAGACACCATCTCCACATTTAAGAGTAGGCTTGAGACTTTCCTCTTTGATGAAGCTTATAGGTAGTTCTGGCTCAGTTTTTCCTTGCTTCTTTCGCCTAGTGCTTGCTCTTGGTGGGAATTTTCCGGTTTCTGTAAATAACATCACAGAAGATGGTCTGGACCTGCTCTTTTATGAAAAGCGCAATGAGATAAGTGTTGTTGTGATTTGGCGCTATATAAATAAAATTGAATTGAATTAAATTACCTGAACCTCAACTTCCTAGCCTCATAGTTGATGTTTTACATTCTTGGATCCGTCTTAGGTTCCTGCCGTCTGCCTACGTTCCTGGATCCTGAAGTAGGTGATCATATCGTCACTGAAAACATATCTTTGATAGCAGGATCATTCTCAATCCTTTTGTAAAACCTTTGTCTTTCTTGGAGTATATCCACTATAATACATTCTTCAAAAATGTCATATCTTTTGCTATGGTTGGGCCTCGTATCCAAACTACTCTGGCAGATGATACTAGTGTCGATTTAGCCTTGGGAAATAATTAGCAGCTGGTAGACAGATCTCCCCATCGGGAAATAAACCTCTGTCTTCCGTGTGAGAGGCGGAGGCGACCATCCAAAGTTTCAGTAGTATTGTGGTTTTTGTGTTGGAACAAGTTGCACTGTTTGAAATAAGCTTTTGAGATACAAGAACGTCTTCACTTGGGACAGCAATTGACTCCCAACCCGATGGGAGAAATCCTGAGCTTTGAGATTTGGAGGGGCTGACTTTGATTACGAATGCTTGACACTGGACTTCAATCTGCCCCAGTGGGTGCTGTAGATCACTGTTTGATGAAGCCCACAGAACAACATAATCTGGAAAGAGCAGAAGAGGAATTGTAAGGTGCCCAGACTTGACACTCTCCCACCTTCTGCTGCGCCTTGTGAGGTGCTGTTCATGTCCAGTAGATATGCTTTTTCCATCGCTTGACGATATTCCCATTTAGGGTCAGGAGTTCTCCTCCCATGCTGAACACAGCCTGAGCCAAGGCACGCTTTCCCCCTCATGATTCACCCCAGTGGAAGCTGTAGATCAATGCCTGATAAAGCCAAATGAACCACATAGTCTGCAAAGAGCATAAATGGAATTCCAAGGTGGCTAGACTTGACACTCTCCCAACTCCTGCGGCACCTTGTGACGTTTTGTTCACGTCCAGGAGTTGTGCTCTTTCAATCGCTTGAAAATATTCTCATTTAGGATCAGGAGTTCTCCTTCCATGCTGAACACAGCTTGAGCCAAGGCCCACTTTCCCGAGTAGTCCCACGCGTTCGCCGGGACTTCCTCGAGGCCTTGCATCGGTTAGCTGGTAGAAAAATCTCCCCGTCAGGGAATCGAACCCCGATCTTCCGCGTGACAGGCGGAGATACTGTCCATTATACTAACGAGGAATGCCCAAGCTAAATATTTGGCACATCAAGAAATAGGTGGCGCTATTCCAACATTCAGACCACAGTCAATGCATGTAGAAATATTTAGGTTTACTACATATTTGCTATCATTCAAATCCATGACAAAGCATCTGTGACTGAATCTAGTTTAAAATCTCTATTTTGTAGCTTTTTGAACATTTGCAGTAAAATAAAAATGGTGCATTTTCCCACAAATATGCAAAATAAATGCTTTTCGTCAGTTTCCGTAGTGTAGTGGTTATCACGTTCGCCTAACACGCGAAAGGTCCCCTGTTCGAAACAGGGCGGAAACACATTTCTTTGTTTGTATTGACTTCGCACAATCAAACTCTGCGAAGTTAAACTCTCCATGACATTCACGGAAAAATCTCCCTGACGTGAAATCGTGGCCAGGCCTGCCGAAGTTTCCCCAGTGCAGTAGTCATCACATTCAGAGATTCAGGAGTATCCTGTCGAAAATTGATACAGAAAAACTAGTCCACGCATTTGTTACTTCTAAGCTGGATTACTCCAGTTCTTTATTATCAGGTTGCTTAAAAGAGTCCATAAAGATTCTTCAGCTGATCCAGAATGCTGCAGCACGTGTTCTGATAGGAACCAGGAAAAGAGATCACATCTCTCCTGGTTTGGCTTCTCTGCATTGGCTTCCTGTAAAATCCAGAATAGAATTTAAAATCCTTCTTCTCACCTACAAAGCTCTTCATGTTCAAGCACCATCTTATCTTAAAGAGCTCATTGTACCTTATTACCCCACCAGAGCACTGCGCTCCCAGAATGCAGGGTTCCTTGTGGTTCCTAAAGTCTCCAAAAGTAGAATGGGAGCCAGAGTGTTCAGCTATCAAGCTCCTCACCAGGTTCCCGTTTGGGTTCAGGAGGCAGACACCATCTCCACATTTAAGAGTAGGCTTGAGACTTTCCTCTTTGATGAAGCTTAAAGGTAGTTCTGGCTCAGTTTTTCCTTGCTTCTTTCGCCTAGTGCTTGCTCTTGGTGGGAATTTTCCGGTTTCTGTAAATAACATCACAGAAGATGGTCTGGACCTGCTCTTTTATGAAAAGCGCAATGAGATAAGTGTTGTTGTGATTTGGCGCTATATAAATAAAATTGAATTGAATTAAATTACCTGAACCTCAACTTCCTAGCCTCATAGTTGATGTTTTACATTCTTGGATCTGTCTTAGGTTCCTGCCGTCTGCCTACGTTCCTGGATCCTGAAGTAGGTGATCATATCGTCACTGAAAACATATCTTTGATAGCAGGATCATTCTCAATCCTTTTGTAAAACCTTTGTCTTTCTTGGAGTATATCCACTATAATACATTCTTAAAAAATGTCATATCTTTTGCTATGGTTGGGCCTCGTATCCAAACTACTCTGGCAGATGATACTAGTGTCGATTTAGCCTTGGGAAATAATTAGCAGCTGGTAGACAGATCTCCCCATCGGGAAATAAACCCCAGTCTTCCGTGTGAGAGGCGGAGGCGACCATCTAAAGTTTCAGTAGTATTGTGGTTTTTGTGTTGGAACAAGTTGCACTGTTTGAAATAAGCTTTTGAGATACAAGAACGTCTTCACTTGGGACAGCAATTGACTCCCAACCCGATGGGAGAAATCCTGAGCTTTGAGATTTGGAGGAGCTGACTTTGATTACGAATGCTTGACACTGGACTTCAATCTGCCCCAGTGGGCGCTGTAGATCACTGTTTGATGAAGCCCACAGAACAACATCATCTGGAAAGAGCAGAAGAGGAATTGTAAGGTGCCCAGACTTGACACTCTCCCACCTTCTGCTGCGCCTTGTGAGGTGCTGTTCATGTCCAGTAGATATGCTTTTTCCATCGCTTGACGATATTCCCATTTAGGGTCAGGAGTTCTCCTCCCATGCTGAACACAGCCTGAGCCAAGGCACGCTTTCCCCCTCATGATTCACCCCAGTGGAAGCTGTAGATCAATGCCTGATAAAGTCGAACTTTCAATTCAAACTCTTTTATTCTTATCTGGCTCGTTCAGGTGATTGGTCTGCCAGTGGATTAGTTGTTGATTTGTTGTAGATCAGGTTGTAAACCATTGGCGTCTCTGGGCTGAGCTTTGTGGGTGAACTTGAAGTGTCTTCTCTCTGCAGTTTGTGTTACTGACTGACTGAGCACCTCCATGTCTTACCAGGTGCTCCTAATCAGTGATGACTGATCAGGTGCACAGCAGCTGTTCAGGTGCACTGCTGCTGGTGCACTCTGGGAAGTGAAGTTCTATGGGGCAATTTTCTTAAAATGAGATTCAGCTTAACACCTCCCACTTGAGCTCCTGGTTTCTCACAAGCCAGAGAGGTCACTCAAACCCTTCATACTTCTGTTTGTTCTTCAGTGGGAAGTAAGATGACAAGACGTCGAACATCTCTGTGAAGAATTGTGGCTGGGATTTTAGTTCGAAGGCTCTTGGTTCTTTCACTGTTTGCTCTTGTGGTGTGAACAGGATAGCTGGGAACAGTCTTCACAAGCACATCTCTTACGATGCCTTTGTTGTCAGCATTGACATCAACCACTCTAGCCAGCCTGTACTGTCCTCTCAGGGCATTTTGGTCAGCTAACCAGACCACATCTCCAACGGCAACATTTCGTTCTTTGGTGTGCCATTTGTTCCTTATGAACAAATTAGGTCCAGCCAATTGGCTCCACTTCTTCCAGAAATTGCTCACCTCTGCTTCAATACGTTTTAGTCTTTTGTAAGGGTAGCCGTCAAACTGAAAATCTCCAGTGTCACCCTTTAGATTGGCACGTCCCAAAAGCAGAGAATTCGGGGTGATGTACTCTACACAGTCTTCTCTGCTTTGAGTTCTTGCATCGATGGGTCTCTCATTCGCAAGGTTGGCTGCCATGTAGAGAAAGGTTTGGAATTCTCCCCATGTGAAAACACCATCTCCACCGAGGTTACTCAATGCCCGCTTTACTATCTTGACAGCTGCTTCTGCTGCACCATTCCTATGGGGAGAGTCAGCAGGGTGGATCATCCACGACCATTCTGTACCATGCTTGGCAGCTTTGTCCTCAAGTTCAGACTTGTTTAGTTGGTTGAGGAATTTGTGAAGCTTCTCCAGCGCAGGTCTGGCTCCCACAAAGTTTGTGCCAGGGTCTGACCAGAGTTTCCTGGGATGTCCTCTCAGTGAAGTGAACCTTTGATAGGCTAGCAGAAATCCTTCAGATGACATGTCACTCACCACTTCTGTGTGTATGGCTCGGGAAGCCATACAGCAGAAGACTATCCCCCATACTCTGAGTCTAGTTCTCTTCTTGACCTCATCTTTTACTTCATAAGGGCCGAACAGGTCCATGGTTGTGAATTCAAAAGGTGCAGCTGGACCTGTTCGCTCTGGAGGCAGGTCAGCCATGATTTGTTGACACAGTTTTGCCTTGTTTTTCCTGCAGACCACACAGCTGTCTACAATTTTCTTAGCAAGTCTACGGCCTTTTATTACCCAGGCTTTCTTCCTCATCCGGAGAAGGGTTCCTGCCACTCCCTCGTGATTTGCTTTGTGGGATTCCCGTGCCAGCAGTGTAGACACCCATGCTTCAAATGGTAAAACTGGCACTGTGCTCTTATCTTCATTGAACGTCTGAATCCTACCTCCGCAAACTAGCAGTCCAGAGTTTGAATCTTTGTATACCGCCAATCTGCTAAGAGTCGTGTCTGAGAAAACTGTACTGTCCTGAGCTGCGAGGAAGAGGTCTGTTAGTGCATCTTCCTGGTCTTTGACAGTAATCACAGATTGCTTGGGTGATCTTACCTCCCACTCTGACTGTTTAGGGGCCTTATACTTCCTCTTTAGCCACTGCTTGGCAGCTAGACAAACCCAGGCAACGACTCTCACCAGTTGGGACAGGCTACTAAATCTTCTTACTTCCACAAGATCTTTAACCCAGCCAGTGGGTCTCCGTCCTAGAAGAGTTGGGTTAATTCCCTCTTGAGATTCACTCTTTGGACTTTCCTGAGTGCCTTCCTGCTGACTCCTTCTTGCTTGAGCTCTTCTTAATGCACACGAGAATGCCTTCCTCTGGAGCCTGTTTACACTCTCCCTGGCCTGAGCTGCAACCTCACCAGCTGATTTTATAGGCCATTCCTCCACTGGCAACTTCAGGAAATCCGGTCCAGTTTGCCATGTGGAATTTTCCTCCAAATCTCCAGGAGCGCCCCCTCTTGTTATGATGTCAGCTATGTTTAGATCTCCACGGATCCACCACCAGTCTTGCATTAGTCCAGCCTTCTGGATTTCTCCCACTCTATTTGCGAAGAAGGTTTTGTACCCATAACTGACTCTTTGAATGGCTCCCAAGACAGTTTGACTGTCAAGTAGATGGAACCATCTCTCAATCTTCATTTGAGCATGTTTTTCCACATACTTTCTGATCCTGGCTGCAAAGACAGCACCACACATTTCAGCTTTTACAGCTTCTCCCTTTTGATCTAGGGGTGTCAGTTTGGCTTTTGATTCAACTAAACGAACCTCAGTGCCTTGATTCGTCTCCCATCGTAAGTACATCACAGCGCCATAGGCTTTGTCACTTCCATCTGAGAACGTAATGCCCCAAGGTTTCCCTTCCCAGCCAGCTGGTGTGAGGCTTCTGTGGAATCTCACCTGTCCAAGCTGCACATATTCTTCGAAAAGCTGTATGGCTTCTTCTCTGAGGCCTTCTGAGAGAGGTTGGTCCCAGGTTTCTTGGGTTAGTTTTCCACCCCCTCCCTCCTGAAATGCTTTTCTGACAAGAATCGCTCCTTTCTGTTTGGCAGGTGTAACTAAGCCAATTGGGTCGTACAGTCCAGCCACTTGGCTTAAGAGAGCCCTCCTAGTCAGTGGTTTAGGTGTCCCAGTTCTCACCTCCTCTTTGAGAAGATCTTTTCCAACTCTCATCTTCTTTTTCCTTCTGGAAAAGTTAACTGAGGTTAACATGTACAACTTGTCTTCATCCGCTTGGTAGCCAATACCCAAGGCTTTGTTGTCTACGCCCCTCATTTGATTTGGAAGAATCAAGGTTCTGCTTTGTATCTCTGTTAGGACATCTGTCTCATTTCCTTGCCTCCCACTTTGCCCTGACCGGACCCATGGTTTGAGGAAGAAACCTCCAGCTTTCAAGATCTCTTCCACATTTGCTGTGATCTTGTTAAGTTTACTTAAGTCATTTTGGGAGGTTAAGAGGTCATCCACATAACTGTCCTCTTCAATGACTCTACGTTCATCCTCCAAGTGGAGAAAGTTGGGCAGGCTTGCTGTTTCCCTCATAGCCAACTGAGCAATGCAACCAGCAGGTCTGTCCCCCATGTTGACTCTTGTAATTGCATATTCACGTATCTCTTCATCTGGGTTGTCCCTCCAGAGGAACCTGTGAAGATGCTTCTCACGCTCCTCCAGCCATACAGAGTTGTACATCTTTTTGATGTCTCCTAGAGCTGCATACGTCCCTTCTCTGAACCTCAGCAGGACAGCTCTGATAGGGTTGAGGACGTCTGGTCCCTTCAGAAGAAGATCATTCATACACACACCTTTGTATTTCTGGCTGCTATTCCATACAATACGAACTGGTGTTGTCATAGAATGAGGATTTGGTGCCACCAGGTGGCTCACGTACCACACTGGTCCGTTCCACTCGTCCATGATTTTGTTGGTGAGTTTTATGGCTACGCCTCGTTCGACCATTTCGTGGATCTGGGTAGCATATGCAACTTTCCAGTCTGGCTCTCTGCTTAGTTGTTTTTCCATCCTTAAGAAACAAGCTTGGATTGCACCTTTGTTGTTTGGGAGAGAAGCAGGATCTACCGTCCAAGGATACTTTGCATCCCAATGCAGAGCTGGTGTGTGAGCATCACCCTTCTTGTAGGTGAGGCCTCCTTTAATTACCTCTAGCTCTCGCTCCTCTGCCAGGGTCATTTCTTTTCCTCCTGGTGGACAGTTTCCACATCGGCATCCTCCACATCTTGGCTCACATGCAGCTCCGATGCTGTCCCAGCGCCACCACTCCAGAAACTCACGATTACTGGCAGCTGCAAATCTGGTCTTAGCCACATCCTCCTGCTGTAGCTGGGCTTTGTCAGTAGTAGGACTTATGATCTCTTGGTATTTGACAGCAGCTGTCCTCATGGAGCGAGCAAAGTGTGTCTTTGACTCATATACTGCAACTTCCACCTCTTCAAATAGATCGGGATGTGCTCCACCCACCGTCTTCCCCAATGGGCCCTCCCACAAGACGAGGTCTCCAATGATTTTTATTCTCTGTGGAGCGAGTCTTCCCTCTCTGTGGCTAATCAGAAGTTCAACCTCTTCTGGTCTTTCCAATTCTTCAAGTTTGACTTCCGGGAAAAACGTTTTCAACTTTTCTGGTTTAATTACTTGGTGTACTCTGGCGATTTCGTCCAAGCCGTAGCAGACCATTTCATGAGCTCTCTCTGTTCCTTTAGGTGTCTTGACTCTAACTTTCAGGAGATACCTTTGTGTTCTCACCTTCATGGTCATACCACCAACTCCATGCACAACTAAGGTTATCGTCTCATGTCTTAACCTCAGTCTTTCTGCAGCCTTATGGGTTATGTAGTTTGTATCTGAAGCGAGGTCAATTAAAGTCCCTATCTTCTGCCCTGCATTTGCAGTGACTTGCATCAACATCATAATGACAGGAAGTTCAGGGAGTCCATTTCTTTGCAGTAGCTCAGACTGGCCTGAAGCATCGAATGTCCCTGCGATTTTGCTGGTGTTGGTGAAAGCCTTTCTGCATCGATCTGCCATTTCTGGAGAAAGTTCAGACAAGAATCCCTCTTGTTCCTCTGTTAGTTTGCTTTCACCTTTGCTGTTTCTTGCACTCTCTCTCTTTTCACCTCTTCTGACTTCTCCTTTTGGGCAGAGGAAAAAATGGTGGTCCGGGGCACCACCTTCCCTTTTACAGTCTTCATTTCTGCATAAGAAAGTGTCTCTGCAGTATCCATCTGCATCATGGCATCCGAGACATTTTCTGCATGCTCCTAGCTTTCTCAGTACAGCCTTCTTTTCAGGTAGCTTAAGTTTTTTGAACTTTCTACAGAAGAAAATCTTGTTGTTGTGCCCACTTTCACCACAGACACCACACACCTCACCGAAGTCTCCTTTCTTTGTGGTTCTTGTTGAGGCAGTCTTTCTGTCATACTTCTTCTCTGACCAATCTGATTTATCCAACTTCTCCACAGTTCTGAGCTGTTCAAGTCTCTCTAGTATTTCTTCTTGACTCTTCAGGAACTTCAAGAGCATGTCAAAGTGGTTGTCTGATGTGACGTTGTTTCTGGGTTCGACCATGAACATCACCCAGTCTCTTTTAATAAAGTCAGGCAACTTGCTTTCAATGGTTTTAATTACCAGTGGGTTCTTTATAGCTCCAGAGTTTCCTAACTCTGTGAGGTCTGCCAGGGCCTTCTCCACTGTCTGTATGAGGTCAATGACTTTTCTTGGCTGGTTCCCTTTCACATGTGGCATCTTCTCAAGCTCTTCAAGGATTTCCACTATGATGGTTGATTTGTTGCCATATCTGTTCTCCAGGACTCTGAACATGTCATTAGCAGTGGTGTAGGTTGAAAGTCTGAGGTCTCTTGAGATTTTGTCATCCACACTCTCCAAAAGTTGAATTTTCTTCACTTCAGTTGATCCGGATGGCTCTCCCTGCTTCTGCAGGCTTTCCCAGTCTTTCCTCCATCTGTGATATTCTCTCTTGGTTCCATTGAAGATAGGTAGAGAGGTTGGCTTGATTCTTAATATTGGTGTGGCTGTTGCCGATTGGGGTAATGGTTTCACTCCTGTGCCTTGCACATTGATGGTCCGTGCAGTGACAAATTCCACTTTCCTTAACTCAAGCCTGTTGTGAAATGCTCGTACATCCTTGACTCTTCCATCTAATTCCTCCTTTAATTCAACAGGGATCCATCTCTCCCATGTTAACATTGCTGAGATGGCCTCTTTTCTTCTGTTTTCCAAGAGAGCGAGGTGCACTTCAAAGCCCTCTAAATTGGCACTTTCCACAGGTACATCAGCCGCTTTCTCATTGGCTTTTTCTGCTTCCAGAATTGCCCCAAGAAGTTCACTTCTTCCATACCTCGACCACAGGTTTGTTTGAACAATGTCTCTTATTTCCACCAACTTCGCTTCACCTTCCGTTACAGCTCTGTTAACGTCGGCCTTTAGCTGTTCATCAAGACCAGCTTCCTTCTCCTCAGTCTTAATGTCTGCTTCCAGTCCGAGCCTGTAGTCATCGTTTGCATCAAGCATCTTTCTGAAACAGTCTGAAAGCTTAGTGAATTCTTCCTTTAACTCCACTTGAAGCATGCTACTTGCTTCTCTTGAAATTAAGTTGGCTTGTCTGGTGAAGCTGCTTTTTGCCTTGGTCCTCTCCTTTTTTAGCTGCTGGACCGACTTCCCCAGGACATCTTCCGCCATCTTGACTTCCTCTGCGTCAACGACTTATTTCTGGATCTGAAGCCGTTTATCCTCAGGGCCAGGCCGCTCCGCTTGGTTTACAACTGTCAAGTCCTCCCCTCGTTCAGCACCCAAAGGACACGTGTACAACTCAAACTTTCAATTCAAACTCTTTTATTCTTATCTGGCTCGTTCAGGTGATTGGTCTGCCAGTGGATTAGTTGTTGATTTGTTGTAGATCAGGTTGTAAACCATTGGCGTCTCTGGGCTGAGCTTTGTGGGTGAACTTGAAGTGTCTTCTCTCTGCAGTTTGTGTTACTGACTGACTGAGCACCTCCATGTCTTACCAGGTGCTCCTAATCAGTGATGACTGATCAGGTGCACAGCAGCTGTTCAGGTGCACTGCTGCTGGTGCACTCTGGGAAGTGAAGTTCTATGGGGCAATTTTCTTAAAATGAGATTCAGCTTAACACCAAATGAACCACATAGTCTGCAAAGAGCATAAATGGTGGCTAGACTTGACACTCTCCCAAGTCCTGCGGCACCTTGTGACGTTTTGTTCACGTCCAGGAGTTGTGCTCTTTCAATCGCTTGAAATTATTCCCATACAGGATCAGGAGTTCTCCTTCCATGCTGAACACAGCTTGAGCCAAGGCCCACTTTCCCGAGTAGTCCCACGCGTTCGCCGGGACTTTCTCGAGGCCTTGCATTGGTTAGCTGGTAGAAAAATCTCCCCGTCGGGGAATCGAACCCCGATCTTCCGCGTGACAGGCGGAGATACTGTCCATTATACTAACGAGGAATGCCCAAGCTTAATATTTGGCACATCAAGAAATAGGTGGCGCTATTCCAACATTCAGACCACAGTCAATGCATGTAGAAATATTTAGGTTTACTACATATTTGCTATCATTCAAATCCATGACAAAGCATCTGTGACTGAATCTAGTTTAAAATCTCTATTTTGTAGCTTTTTGAACATTTGCAGTAAAATAAAAATGGTGCATTTTCCCACAAATATGCAAAATAAATGCTTTTCGTCAGTTTCCGTAGTGTAGTGGTTATCACGTTCGCCTAACACGCGAAAGGTCCCCTGTTCGAAACAGGGCGGAAACACATTTCTTTGTTTGTATTGACTTCGCACAATCAAACTCTGCAAAGTTAAACTCTCCATGACGTTCACGGAAAAATCTCCCTGACGTGAAATCGTGGCCAGGCCTACCGAAGTTTCCCCAGTGCAGTAGTCATCACATTCAGAGATTCAGGAGTATCCTGTCGAAAATTGATGCAGAAAAACTAGTCCACGCATTGGTTACTTCTAAGCTGGATTACTCCAGTTCTTTATTGTCAGGTTGCTTAAAAGAGTCCATAAAGATTCTTCAGCTGATCCAGAATGCTGCAGCACGTGTTCTGATAGGAACCAGGAAAAGAGATCACATCTCTCCTGGTTTGGCTTCTCTGCATTGGCTTCCTGTAAAATCCAGAATAGAATTTAAAATCCTTCTTCTCACCTACAAAGCTCTTCATGTTCAAGCACCATCTTATCTTAATGAAAAAGAAAGTTGATGTGTGTATGCATTTATCAAAACAAAAGTTGATGTGTATATGCATTTATAAAAACTAAATTGAATGTGTATATGCACTTATTAAAAAGAAAGTTGATGTTTTTTAAGCATTAATCAAAAAGAAATTTGATCTGTATATGCATTTATCAAAACAAAAGTTTATGTGTATATGCATTAATATAAAAGAAAGTTGATGTGTATTTGCATAAATCAAAAATTAAGTTGATGAGTGTATGAATTAATCTAAAAGAAAGCATTATTTAAAAAGAAAGTTGATTTGTTAGGCATTCATTAAAAAGAAAGTTGATGTCATAAGGAATGGTGATGATGACATAATGAATAGTGATGATGACATAATGAATGGTGATGATAAATCAAATAGAAAATTGATATGTATATAAATTAATCAAAAAGAAAGTTGATGTGTATACGCATTAGGGGTGATCCGAGTATCCGGCTGAAACGAGTATCCGGTACGGATAAAGCACTTTTGCCGAGTACAAGTATTATCCGAGTAATATGAGTCAATATCCGTGCTCGGATTGAATAAAACTCCTCAACTGGCCGCGCAGCGTTCTGTGATAATCACAGCACCCCCCCCCCCGCCTACAAACCCGCTCGGATCAATCACACACACACAGAACATGGAGAAATGCGCTCTCTCTCGCTCTCTCTCTCGCTCTCTCCTGCTCCGTCAGTCAATTCGGTCTGCGGATCTGTTCCGTTAACGTTTAGGGTTTCTTCAGCTTCAGGTTTGTTTTTAACTTCGGTTTGTAGTCCTTACATAGTAACCAGTAGATTTCTGGTGAACGTGGGTTTGTAGTCCTTACATAGTAACCAGTAGATTTCTGGTGAACGTGGGGTTTGTAGTCCTTACATAGTAACCAGTAGATTTCTGGTGAACGTGGGGTTTGTAGTCCTTACATAGTAACCAGTAGATTTCTGGTGAACGTGGGGTTTGTAGTCCTTACATAGTAACCAGTAGATTTCTGGTGAACGTGGGTTTGTAGTCCTTACATAGTAACCAGTAGATTTCTGGTGAACGTGGGGTTTGTAGTCCTTACATAGTAACCAGTAGATTTCTGGTGAACGTGGGTTTCAGACATGCTGCTTGTTTTAATGCGACTCCAGTTGCGTCTCTGCCATCGGAGATTTTTTTTTTTTACTGTCAGCTGCCCCCCCCGCCCCCTCTCTCTCTGTGTCTCTCTCTTACTCACACACACACACACACACACACTCACACACACACACACACACACACACACACACACACACATACCTGGTGTGGAAATAAAAAAAATAAAAAAGAACCAAAAAAAAAAAAATCACACTGATCATAAAAAAATAGAAAGTTAAAAAAAGAAAGTTATATTGAATATGAAAACTCTTTTTCATTACATTTTACTTCATAATTGCAACAGCATGTGTTGTATTAATTGTTGCAAAACGTTCTGTATATAGTTTGTTTGTTACCATGACAACACCATTGATCTGAAGCTCGATGCTGTCATGTAAATAGTTTTCAAATCAGCAATAAATATAACAATTTTTGATCAACTCATATCAATTGCTCTTCAGGTCCATTGACAGTTTTGGCAACGGGCAGCTCAACGTGCATCGTTAATTGTTTTTCCACAAGACAGAAGATGGGTGCACCGTTCCCAGCGATGCTGCAATACCGGGTCGATGCGTGGAGTGAACGGAGCAAGCCCCTTTTTCAACTCCCATTGCTAAAAATCCATTTAATATGTTGTCCCCTGATAGAGGACATATCAGATATTAAACTGATAAGAACAGATACTACACTTGATCTTAGCCAAAAGGCCGAGAAGCGATGACCACCACCTCTATGCTGTCAGATGCGACCTCCCCGGACGGTTCTCAGTTGTCACGGTCCAGTAATTTTAAATGGACATAACAGCTGCTGCTTAGCACCCCCGTCCAAGCGCTTCATGGGAAGCACAAAAAGTTTTAGTTAAAGACGGCAATTGTGGTTTTCCCAATTGGTCAAGCTCCTGCCAACGTGCAATATTCCCATGCTGTCACATTTTGGCTACGTTTAAGAATCTGAGTTTCCTTTTGGAGAGCATATTTGTTTTTCACAAGTACAAAAGGCTTGGCCAAACAGCAAAGCCCACCAAAAATAATTTCAACTCATAGGCGTTCCTCTCCACGGAAGTCTTTAGTAAAAGGCGAAAGACTTGTGCGTTATGAAGAGAAACCAGAGTAAGTACAGCCCACTCTCGAGAGCAGCCGAAAACACCAGTCTTCCCAGTCCCAACCCTCGCGGTAATTCTCACTTGGTGTGCCGCTTTTCCAAATCCAAGGCCTCACCTATTCCCCCATTGTCACAGGGCCAATATTTTGTCCTTGCTGTTTTTCTGCCAATCAAAAGTGCAAATCTTGCTACACTTTTGTATGGCTTTATCTTGTCAAGTATTATAACAACGTTTGATACCAGGAACCCAACGAGGTTTCACAGATCATTCAGTTTTTAGGACAATTTCTGGCGGTAAAATCTGCCAGCCATGTCTCTTCAGGTCCGTTGACAGTTTGGGCAACGGGCAGCTTCACGTGCATCGTTAATTGTTTTTCCAGAAGACAGAAGATGGGTGCACCGTTCCCGGTGACGCTGCAATACCGGGTCGATGCGTGGGGTTTAGATTTGTGCATATACACATCAACTTTCTTTTACATTACTGCATATACACATCAACTTTCTTTTTGATTCATCATCACCATTCATTATGTCATCATCACTATTCATTATGTCATCATCACAATTCATTATGACATCAACTTTCTTTTATATTACTGCATATACACTAGGGTGATCCGAGTGTCCGGCTGAAACGAGTATCCGGTACGGATAAAGCACTTTTGCCGAGTACAAGTATTATCCGAGTAATATGAGTCAATATCCGTGCTCGGATTGAATAAAACTCCTCAACTGGCCGCGCAGCGTTCTGTGATAATCACAGCGCCCCCCCCCCCCGCCTACAAACCCGCTCGGATCAATCACACACACACAGAACATGGAGAAATGCGCTCTCTCTCGCTCTCTCTCTCGCTCTCTCCTGCTCCGTCAGTCAATTCGGTCTGCGGATCTGTTCCGTTAACGTTTAGGGTTTCTTCAGCTTCAGGTTTGTTTTTAACTTCGGTTTGTAGTCCTTACATAGTAACCAGTAGATTTCTGGTGAACGTGGGGTTTGCAGTCCTTACATAGTAACCAGTAGATTTCTGGTGAACGTGGGGTTTGCAGTCCTTACATAGTAACCAGTAGATTTCTGGTGAACGTGGGGTTTGTAGTCCTTACATAGTAACCAGTAGATTTCTGGTGAACGTGGGTTTCAGACATGCTGCTTGTTTTAAATGCGACTCCAGTTGCGTCTCTGCCATACTGTCAGCTGCCCCCCCCCCCCCCTCTCTCTCTGTGTCTCTCTCTTACTCACACACACACTCACACACACACACACACACACACACACACACATATACCTGGTGTGGAAATAAAAAAATAAAAAGAACCAAAAAAAAAAAAAATCACACTGATCATAAAAAAATAAAAAGTTAAAAAAAGAAAGTTATATTGAATATGAAAACTCTTTTTCATTACATTTTACTTCATAATTGCAACAGCATGTGTTGTATTAATTGTTGCAAAACGTTCTGTATATAGTTTGTTTGTTACCATGACAACACCACTGATCTGAAGCTCGATGCTGTCATGTAAATAGTTTTCAAATCAGCAATAAATATAACAATTTTTGATCAACTCATATCAATTGCTCTTCAGGTCCATTGACAGTTTTGGCAACGGGCAGCTCAACGTGCATCGTTAATTGTTTTTCCACAAGACAGAAGATGGGTGCACCGTTCCCAGCGATGCTGCAATACCGGGTCGATGCGTGGAGTGAACGGAGCAAGCCCCTTTTTCAACTCCCATTGCTAAAAATCCATTTAATATGTTGTCCCCTGATAGAGGACATATCAGATATTAAACTGATAAGAACAGATACTACACTTGATCTTAGCCAAAAGGCCGAGAAGCGATGACCACCACCTCTATGCTGTCAGATGCGACCTCCCCGGACGGTTCTCAGTTGTCACGGTCCAGTAATTTTAAAGGACATAACAGCTGCTGCTTAGCACCCCCGTCCAAGCAAAAAAGTTTTAGGTTTTGGTTTTCCCAAGTGGTCAAGCTCCTGCCAACGTGCAATATTCCCATGCTGTCACATTTTGGCTACGTTTAAGAATCTGAGTTTCCTTTTGGAGAGCGCATTTGTTTTTCACAAGTACAAAAGGCTTAGCCAAACAGCAAAGCCCACCAAAAATAATTTCAACTCATAGGCGTTCCTCTCCACGGAAGTCTTTAGTAAAAGGCGAAAGACTTGTGCGTTATGAAGAGAAACCAGAGTAAGTACAGCCCACTCTCGAGAGCAGCCGAAATGCCAGTCTTCCCAGTCCCAACCCTCGCGGTAATTCTCACTTGGTGTGCCGCTTTCCAAATCCAAGGCCTGGCCTATTCCCACTGTCACAGGGCCAATATTTTGTCCTTGCTGTTTTTCTGCCAATCAAAGTGCAAATCTTGCTACACTTTTGTATGGCTTTATCTTGCCAAGTATTATAACACGTTTTGATACCAGGAACCCAACGAGGTCATTCAGGTTTTGCGACAACTTCTGACGGTAAAATCTGCCAGCCATGTCTCTTCAGGTCCATTGACAGTTTGAGCAACGGGCAGCTTCACGTGCATCGTTAATTGTTTTTCCACAAGACAGAAGATGGGTGCACCGTTCCCGGCGACGCTGCAATACCGGTCGATGCGTGGAGTGAATGGAGCAAGCCCCTTTTTCAACTCCCATGCTAAAAATCCATTTAATATGTTGTCCCCTGATAGAGGACATATCAGATATTAAACTGATAAGAACAGATACTACACTTGATCTTAGCCAAAAGGCCGAGAAGCGATGACCACCACCTCTTGCTGTCCGATGCGACCTCCCCGGACGGTTCTCAGTTGTCACGGTCCAGTAATTTTAAAAGGACATAACAGCTGCTACTTGGCACCCCCGTCCAAGCATTTTGGTTTTCCCAAGTGGTCAAGCTTCTGCCAACCTGCAATGTTCCCATGCTGTCACATTTTAGCTGCGTTTAAGAATCTGAGTTTCCTTATGGAGAGCGCATTTGTTTTTTACAAGTACAAAAGGCTTAACCAAACAGCAAAGCCCACCAAAAATAATTTCAACTCATAGGCGTTCCTCTCCACGGAAGTCTTTAGTAAAAGGCGAAAGGCTTGTGCGTTATGAAGAGAAACAGAGTAAGTGCAGCCACGCTCGAGAGCAGCCGAAATGCCCAGTCTTCCCAGTCCCAACCCTCGCGGTGATTCTCACTTGGTGTGCCGCTTTCCAAATCCAAGGCCTGGCCTATTGCCACACTGTCACAGGGCCAATATTTTGTCCTTGCTGTTTTTCCGCCAATAAATAGTGCAAATCTTGCTACACTTTGTATGGCTTTATCTTGCCAAGTATTATAACAACGTTTTGATACCAGGAACCCAACGAGGTCATTCAGGTTTGCGACACTTCTGACGGTAAAATCTGCCAGCCATGTCTCTTCAGGTCCATTGACAGTTTGAGCAACGGGCAGCTCCACGTGCATCGTCAATTGTTTTTCCACAAGACAGAAGATGGGTGCACCGTTCCCAGCGACGCTGCAATACCGGGTCGATGCGTGGAGTGAATGGAGCAAGCCCCTTTTTCAACTCCCACTGCTAAAAATCCATTTAATATGTTGTCCCCTGATAGAGGACATATCAGATATTAAACTGATAAGAACAGATACTACACTTGATCTTAGCCAAAAGGCCGAGAAGCGATGACCACCACCTCTTTGCTGTCCGATGCGACCTCCCCGGACGGTTCTCAGTTGTCACGGTCCAGTAATTTTAAAAGGACATAACAGCTGCTACTTGGCACCCCCGTCCAAGCAATTTTGGTTTCCCAAGTGGTCAAGCTTCTGCCAACCTGCAATGTTCCCATGCTGTCACATTTTAGCTGCGTTTAAGAATCTGAGTTTCCTTATGGAGAGCGCATTTGTTTTTTACAAGTACAAAAGGCTTAACCAAACAGCAAAGCCCACCAAAAATAATTTCAACTCATAGGCGTTCCTCTCCACGGAAGTCTTTAGTAAAAGGCGAAAGGCTTGTGCGTTATGAAGAGAAACCAGAGTAAGTGCAGACCACGCTCGAGAGCAGCCGAAATGCCCAGTCTTCCCAGTCCCAACCCTCGCGGTGATTCTCACTTGGTGTGCCGCTTTCCAAATCCAAGGCCTGGCCTATTGCCACACTGTCACAGGGCCAATATTTTGTCCTTGCTGTTTTTCCGCCAATAAATAGTGCAAATCTTGCTACACTTTTGTATGGCTTTATCTTGCCAAGTATTATAACAACGTTTTGATACCAGGAACCCAACGAGGTCATTCAGGTTTTGCGACAACTTCTGACGGTAAAATCTGCCAGCCATGTCTCTTCAGGTCCATTGACAGTTTGAGCAACGGGCAGCTCCACGTGCATCGTCAATTGTTTTTCCACAAGACAGAAGATGGGTGCACCGTTCCCAGCGACGCTGCAATACCGGGTCGATGCGTGGAGTGAATGGAGCAAGCCCCTTTTTCAACTCCCATTGCTAAAAATCCATTTAATATGTTGTCCCCTGATAGAGGACATATCAGATATTAAACTGATAAGAACAGATACTACACTTGATCTTAGCCAAAAGGCCGAGAAGCGATGACCACCACCTCTTTGCTGTCCGATGCGACCTCCCCGGACGGTTCTCAGTTGTCACGGTCCAGTAATTTTAAAAGGACATAACAGCTGCTACTTGGCACCCCCGTCCAAGCAATTTTTGTTTTCCCAAGTGGTCAAGCTTCTGCCAACCTGCAATGTTCCCATGCTGTCACATTTTAGCTGCGTTTAAGAATCTGAGTTTCCTTATGGAGAGCGCATTTGTTTTTTACAAGTACAAAAGGCTTAACCAAACAGCAAAGCCCACCAAAAATAATTTCAACTCATAGGCGTTCCTCTCCACGGAAGTCTTTAGTAAAAGGCGAAAGGCTTGTGCGTTATGAAGAGAAACCAGAGTAAGTGCAGCCCACGCTCGAGAGCAGCCGAAATGCCCAGTCTTCCCAGTCCCAACCCTCGCGGTGATTCTCACTTGGTGTGCCGCTTTCCAAATCCAAGGCCTGGCCTATTGCCACACTGTCACAGGGCCAATATTTTGTCCTTGCTGTTTTTCCGCCAATAAATAGTGCAAATCTTGCTACACTTTTGTATGGCTTTATCTTGCCAAGTATTATAACAACGTTTTGATACCAGGAACCCAACGAGGTCATTCAGGTTTTGCGACAACTTCTGACGGTAAAATCTGCCAGCCATGTCTCTTCAGGTCCATTGACAGTTTGAGCAACGGGCAGCTCCACGTGCATCGTCAATTGTTTTTCCACAAGACAGAAGATGGGTGCACCGTTCCCAGCGACGCTGCAATACCGGGTCGATGCGTGGAGTGAATGGAGCAAGCCCCTTTTTCAACTCCCATTGCTAAAAATCCATTTAATATGTTGTCCCCTGATAGAGGACATATCAGATATTAAACTGATAAGAACAGATACTACACTTGATCTTAGCCAAAAGGCCGAGAAGCGATGACCACCACCTCTTTGCTGTCCGATGCGACCTCCCCGGACGGTTCTCAGTTGTCACGGTCCAGTAATTTTAAAAGGACATAACAGCTGCTACTTGGCACCCCCGTCCAAGCAATTTTGGTTTTCCCAAGTGGTCAAGCTTCTGCCAACCTGCAATGTTCCCATGCTGTCACATTTTAGCTGCGTTTAAGAATCTGAGTTTCCTTATGGAGAGCGCATTTGTTTTTTACAAGTACAAAAGGCTTAACCAAACAGCAAAGCCCACCAAAAATAATTTCAACTCATAGGCGTTCCTCTCCACGGAAGTCTTTAGTAAAAGGCGAAAGGCTTGTGCGTTATGAAGAGAAACCAGAGTAAGTGCAGCCCACGCTCGAGAGCAGCCGAAATGCCCAGTCTTCCCAGTCCCAACCCTCGCGGTGATTCTCACTTGGTGTGCCGCTTTCCAAATCCAAGGCCTGGCCTATTGCCACACTGTCACAGGGCCAATATTTTGTCCTTGCTGTTTTTCCGCCAATAAATAGTGCAAATCTTGCTACACTTTTGTATGGCTTTATCTTGCCAAGTATTATAACAACGTTTTGATACCAGGAACCCAACGAGGTCATTCAGGTTTTGCGACAACTTCTGACGGTAAAATCTGCCAGCCATGTCTCTTCAGGTCCATTGACAGTTTGAGCAACGGGCAGCTCCACGTGCATCGTTAATTGTTTTTCCACAAGACAGAAGATGGGTGCACCGTTCCCAGCGACACTGCAATACCGGGTCGATGCGTGGAGTGAATGGAGCAAGCCCCTTTTTCAACTCCCACTGCTAAAAATCCATTTAATATGTTGTCCCCTGATAGAGGACATATCAGATATTAAACTGATAAGAACAGATACTACACTTGATCTTAGCCAAAAGGCCGAGAAGCGATGACCACCACCTCTTTGCTGTCCGATGCGACCTCCCCGGACGGTTCTCAGTTGTCACGGTCCAGTAATTTTAAAAGGACATAACAGCTGCTACTTGGCACCCCCGTCCAAGCAATTTTGGTTTTCCCAAGTGGTCAAGCTTCTGCCAACCTGCAATGTTCCCATGCTGTCACATTTTAGCTGCGTTTAAGAATCTGAGTTTCCTTATGGAGAGCGCATTTGTTTTTTACAAGTACAAAAGGCTTAACCAAACAGCAAAGCCCACCAAAAATAATTTCAACTCATAGGCGTTCCTCTCCACGGAAGTCTTTAGTAAAAGGCGAAAGGCTTGTGCGTTATGAAGAGAAACCAGAGTAAGTGCAGCCCACGCTCGAGAGCAGCCGAAATGCCCAGTCTTCCCAGTCCCAACCCTCGCGGTGATTCTCACTTGGTGTGCCGCTTTCCAAATCCAAGGCCTGGCCTATTGCCACACTGTCACAGGGCCAATATTTTGTCCTTGCTGTTTTTCCGCCAATAAATAGTGCAAATCTTGCTACACTTTTGTATGGCTTTATCTTGCCAAGTATTATAACAACGTTTTGATACCAGGAACCCAACGAGGTCATTCAGGTTTTGCGACAACTTCTGACGGTAAAATCTGCCAGCCATGTCTCTTCAGGTCCATTGACAGTTTGAGCAACGGGCAGCTCCACGTGCATCGTCAATTGTTTTTCCACAAGACAGAAGATGGGTGCACCGTTCCCAGCGACGCTGCAATACCGGGTCGATGCGTGGAGTGAATGGAGCAAGCCCCTTTTTCAACTCCCATTGCTAAAAATCCATTTAATATGTTGTCCCCTGATAGAGGACATATCAGATATTAAACTGATAAGAACAGATACTACACTTGATCTTAGCCAAAAGGCCGAGAAGCGATGACCACCACCTCTTTGCTGTCCGATGCGACCTCCCCGGACGGTTCTCAGTTGTCACGGTCCAGTAATTTTAAAGGACATAACAGCTGCTACTTGGCACCCCCGTCCAAGCAATTTTGGTTTTCCCAAGTGGTCAAGCTTCTGCCAACCTGCAATGTTCCCATGCTGTCACATTTTAGCTGCGTTTAAGAATCTGAGTTTCCTTATGGAGAGCGCATTTGTTTTTTACAAGTACAAAAGGCTTAACCAAACAGCAAAGCCCACCAAAAATAATTTCAACTCATAGGCGTTCCTCTCCACGGAAGTCTTTAGTAAAAGGCGAAAGGCTTGTGCGTTATGAAGAGAAACCAGAGTAAGTGCAGCCCACGCTCGAGAGCAGCCGAAATGCCCAGTCTTCCCAGTCCCAACCCTCGCGGTGATTCTCACTTGGTGTGCCGCTTTCCAAATCCAAGGCCTGGCCTATTGCCACACTGTCACAGGGCCAATATTTTGTCCTTGCTGTTTTTCCGCCAATAAATAGTGCAAATCTTGCTACACTTTTGTATGGCTTTATCTTGCCAAGTATTATAACAACGTTTTGATACCAGGAACCCAACGAGGTCATTCAGGTTTTGCGACAACTTCTGACGGTAAAATCTGCCAGCCATGTCTCTTCAGGTCCATTGACAGTTTGAGCAACGGGCAGCTCCACGTGCATCGTCAATTGTTTTTCCACAAGACAGAAGATGGGTGCACCGTTCCCAGCGACGCTGCAATACCGGGTCGATGCGTGGAGTGAATGGAGCAAGCCCCTTTTTCAACTCCCATTGCTAAAAATCCATTTAATATGTTGTCCCCTGATAGAGGACATATCAGATATTAAACTGATAAGAACAGATACTACACTTGATCTTAGCCAAAGGCCGAGAAGCGATGACCACCACCTCTTTGCTGTCCGATGCGACCTCCCCGGACGGTTCTCAGTTGTCACGGTCCAGTAATTTTAAAAGGACATAACAGCTGCTACTTGGCACCCCCGTCCAAGCAATTTTGGTTTTCCAAGTGGTCAAGCTTCTGCCAACCTGCAATGTTCCCATGCTGTCACATTTTAGCTGCGTTTAAGAATCTGAGTTTCCTTATGGAGAGCGCATTTGTTTTTTACAAGTACAAAAGGCTTAACCAAACAGCAAAGCCCACCAAAAAATTTTCAACTCATAGGCGTTCCTCTCCACGGAAGTCTTTAGTAAAAGGCGAAAGGCTTGTGCGTTATGAAGAGAAACCAGAGTAAGTGCAGCCCACGCTCGAGAGCAGCCGAAATGCCCAGTCTTCCCAGTCCCAACCCTCGCGGTGATTCTCACTTGGTGTGCCGCTTTCCAAATCCAAGGCCTGGCCTATTGCCACACTGTCACAGGGCCAATATTTTGTCCTTGCTGTTTTTCCGCCAATAAATAGTGCAAATCTTGCTACACTTTTGTATGGCTTTATCTTGCCAAGTATTATAACAACGTTTTGATACCAGGAACCCAACGAGGTCATTCAGGTTTTGCGACAACTTCTGACGGTAAAATCTGCCAGCCATGTCTCTTCAGGTCCATTGACAGTTTGAGCAACGGGCAGCTCCACGTGCATCGTCAATTGTTTTTCCACAAGACAGAAGATGGGTGCACCGTTCCCAGCGACGCTGCAATACCGGGTCGATGCGTGGAGTGAATGGAGCAAGCCCCTTTTCAACTCCCATTGCTAAAAATCCATTTAATATGTTGTCCCCTGATAGAGGACATATCAGATATTAAACTGATAAGAACAGATACTACACTTGATCTTAGCCAAAAGGCCGAGAAGCGATGACCACCACCTCTTTGCTGTCCGATGCGACCTCCCCGGACGGTTCTCAGTTGTCACGGTCCAGTAATTTTAAAAGGACATAACAGCTGCTACTTGGCACCCCCGTCCAAGCAATTTTGGTTTTCCCAAGTGGTCAAGCTTCTGCCAACCTGCAATGTTCCCATGCTGTCACATTTTAGCTGCGTTTAAGAATCTGAGTTTCCTTATGGAGAGCGCATTTGTTTTTTACAAGTACAAAAGGCTTAACCAAACAGCAAAGCCCACCAAAATAATTTCAACTCATAGGCGTTCCTCTCCACGGAAGTCTTTAGTAAAAGGCGAAAGGCTTGTGCGTTATGAAGAGAAACCAGAGTAAGTGCAGCCCACGCTCGAGAGCAGCCGAAATGCCCAGTCTTCCCAGTCCCAACCCTCGCGGTGATTCTCACTTGGTGTGCCGCTTTCCAAATCCAAGGCCTGGCCTATTGCCACACTGTCACAGGGCCAATATTTTGTCCTTGCTGTTTTTCCGCCAATAAATAGTGCAAATCTTGCTACACTTTTGTATGGCTTTATCTTGCCAAGTATTATAACAACGTTTTGATACCAGGAACCCAACGAGGTCATTCAGGTTTTGCGACAACTTCTGACGGTAAAATCTGCCAGCCATGTCTCTTCAGGTCCATTGACAGTTTGAGCAACGGGCAGCTCCACGTGCATCGTCAATTGTTTTCCACAAGACAGAAGATGGGTGCACCGTTCCCAGCGACGCTGCAATACCGGGTCGATGCGTGGAGTGAATGGAGCAAGCCCCTTTTTCAACTCCCATTGCTAAAAATCCATTTAATATGTTGTCCCCTGATAGAGGACATATCAGATATTAAACTGATAAGAACAGATACTACACTTGATCTTAGCCAAAAGGCCGAGAAGCGATGACCACCACCTCTTTGCTGTCCGATGCGACCTCCCCGGACGGTTCTCAGTTGTCACGGTCCAGTAATTTTAAAAGGACATAACAGCTGCTACTTGGCACCCCCGTCCAAGCAATTTTGGTTTTCCCAAGTGGTCAAGCTTCTGCCAACCTGCAATGTTCCCATGCTGTCACATTTTAGCTGCGTTTAAGAATCTGAGTTTCCTTATGGAGAGCGCATTTGTTTTTTACAAGTACAAAAGGCTTAACCAAACAGCAAAGCCCACCAAAAATAATTTCAACTCATAGGCGTTCCTCTCCACGGAAGTCTTTAGTAAAAGGCGAAAGGCTTGTGCGTTATGAAGAGAAACCAGAGTAAGTGCAGCCCACTCTCGAGAGCAGCCGAAATGCCCAGTCTTCCCAGTCCCAACCCTCGCGGTGATTCTCACTTGGTGTGCCGCTTTCCAAATCCAAGGCCTGGCCTATTGCCACACTGTCACAGGGCCAATATTTTGTCCTTGCTGTTTTTCCGCCAATAAATAGTGCAAATCTTGCTACACTTTTGTATGGCTTTATCTTGCCAAGTATTATAACAACGTTTTGATACCAGGAACCCAACGAGGTCATTCAGGTTTTGCGACAACTTCTGACGGTAAAATCTGCCAGCCATGTCTCTTCAGGTCCATTGACAGTTTGAGCAACGGGCAGCTCCACGTGCATCGTCAATTGTTTTTCCACAAGACAGAAGATGGGTGCACCGTTCCCAGCGACGCTGCAATACCGGGTCGATGCGTGGAGTGAATGGAGCAAGCCCCTTTTTCAACTCCCATTGCTAAAAATCCATTTAATATGTTGTCCCCTGATAGAGGACATATCAGATATTAAACTGATAAGAACAGATACTACACTTGATCTTAGCCAAAAGGCCGAGAAGCGATGACCACCACCTCTTTGCTGTCCGATGCGACCTCCCCGGACGGTTCTCAGTTGTCACGGTCCAGTAATTTTAAAAGGACATAACAGCTGCTACTTGGCACCCCCGTCCAAGCAATTTTGGTTTTCCCAAGTGGTCAAGCTTCTGCCAACCTGCAATGTTCCCATGCTGTCACATTTTAGCTGCGTTTAAGAATCTGAGTTTCCTTATGGAGAGCGCATTTGTTTTTTACAAGTACAAAAGGCTTAACCAAACAGCAAAGCCCACCAAAAATAATTTCAACTCATAGGCGTTCCTCTCCACGGAAGTCTTTAGTAAAAGGCGAAAGGCTTGTGCGTTATGAAGAGAAACCAGAGTAAGTGCAGCCCACGCTCGAGAGCAGCCGAAATGCCCAGTCTTCCCAGTCCCAACCCTCGCGGTGATTCTCACTTGGTGTGCCGCTTTCCAAATCCAAGGCCTGGCCTATTCCCACACTGTCACAGGGCCAATATTTTGTCCTTGCTGTTTTTCCGCCAATAAATAGTGCAAATCTTGCTACACTTTTGTATGGCTTTATCTTGCCAAGTATTATAACAACGTTTTGATACCAGGAACCCAACGAGGTCATTCAGGTTTTGCGACAACTTCTGACGGTAAAATCTGCCAGCCATGTCTCTTCAGGTCCATTGACAGTTTGAGCAACGGGCAGCTCCACGTGCATCGTCAATTGTTTTTCCACAAGACAGAAGATGGGTGCACCGTTCCCAGCGACGCTGCAATACCGGGTCGATGCGTGGAGTGAATGGAGCAAGCCCCTTTTTCAACTCCCATTGCTAAAAATCCATTTAATATGTTGTCCCCTGATAGAGGACATATCAGATATTAAACTGATAAGAACAGATACTACACTTGATCTTAGCCAAAAGGCCGAGAAGCGATGACCACCACCTCTTTGCTGTCCGATGCGACCTCCCCGGACGGTTCTCAGTTGTCACGGTCCAGTAATTTTAAAAGGACATAACAGCTGCTACTTGGCACCCCCGTCCAAGCAATTTTGGTTTTCCCAAGTGGTCAAGCTTCTGCCAACCTGCAATGTTCCCATGCTGTCACATTTTAGCTGCGTTTAAGAATCTGAGTTTCCTTATGGAGAGCGCATTTGTTTTTTACAAGTACAAAAGGCTTAACCAAACAGCAAAGCCCACCAAAAATAATTTCAACTCATAGGCGTTCCTCTCCACGGAAGTCTTTAGTAAAAGGCGAAAGGCTTGTGCGTTATGAAGAGAAACCAGAGTAAGTGCAGCCCACGCTCGAGAGCAGCCGAAATGCCCAGTCTTCCCAGTCCCAACCCTCGCGGTGATTCTCACTTGGTGTGCCGCTTTCCAAATCCAAGGCCTGGCCTATTGCCACACTGTCACAGGGCCAATATTTTGTCCTTGCTGTTTTTCCGCCAATAAATAGTGCAAATCTTGCTACACTTTTGTATGGCTTTATCTTGCCAAGTATTATAACAACGTTTTGATACCAGGAACCCAACGAGGTCATTCAGGTTTTGCGACAACTTCTGACGGTAAAATCTGCCAGCCATGTCTCTTCAGGTCCATTGACAGTTTGAGCAACGGGCAGCTCCACGTGCATCGTCAATTGTTTTTCCACAAGACAGAAGATGGGTGCACCGTTCCCAGCGACGCTGCAATACCGGGTCGATGCGTGGAGTGAATGGAGCAAGCCCCTTTTTCAACTCCCATTGCTAAAAATCCATTTAATATGTTGTCCCCTGATAGAGGACATATCAGATATTAAACTGATAAGAACAGATACTACACTTGATCTTAGCCAAAAGGCCGAGAAGCGATGACCACCACCTCTTTGCTGTCCGATGCGACCTCCCCGGACGGTTCTCAGTTGTCACGGTCCAGTAATTTTAAAAGGACATAACAGCTGCTACTTGGCACCCCCGTCCAAGCAATTTTGGTTTTCCAAGTGGTCAAGCTTCTGCCAACCTGCAATGTTCCCATGCTGTCACATTTTAGCTGCGTTTAAGAATCTGAGTTTCCTTATGGAGAGCGCATTTGTTTTTTACAAGTACAAAAGGCTTAACCAAACAGCAAAGCCCACCAAAAATAATTTCAACTCATAGGCGTTCCTCTCCACGGAAGTCTTTAGTAAAAGGCGAAAGGCTTGTGCGTTATGAAGAGAAACCAGAGTAAGTGCAGCCCACGCTCGAGAGCAGCCGAAATGCCCAGTCTTCCCAGTCCCAACCCTCGCGGTGATTCTCACTTGGTGTGCCGCTTTCCAAATCCAAGGCCTGGCCTATTGCCACACTGTCACAGGGCCAATATTTTGTCCTTGCTGTTTTTCCGCCAATAAATAGTGCAAATCTTGCTACACTTTTGTATGGCTTTATCTTGCCAAGTATTATAACAACGTTTTGATACCAGGAACCCAACGAGGTCATTCAGGTTTTGCGACAACTTCTGACGGTAAAATCTGCCAGCCATGTCTCTTCAGGTCCATTGACAGTTTGAGCAACGGGCAGCTCCACGTGCATCGTCAATTGTTTTTCCACAAGACAGAAGATGGGTGCACCGTTCCCAGCGACGCTGCAATACCGGGTCGATGCGTGGAGTGAATGGAGCAAGCCCCTTTTTCAACTCCCATTGCTAAAAATCCATTTAATATGTTGTCCCCTGATAGAGGACATATCAGATATTAAACTGATAAGAACAGATACTACACTTGATCTTAGCCAAAAGGCCGAGAAGCGATGACCACCACCTCTTTGCTGTCCGATGCGACCTCCCCGGACGGTTCTCAGTTGTCACGGTCCAGTAATTTTAAAAGGACATAACAGCTGCTACTTGGCACCCCCGTCCAAGCAATTTTGGTTTTCCCAAGTGGTCAAGCTTCTGCCAACCTGCAATGTTCCCATGCTGTCACATTTTAGCTGCGTTTAAGAATCTGAGTTTCCTTATGGAGAGCGCATTTGTTTTTTACAAGTACAAAAGGCTTAACCAAACAGCAAAGCCCACCAAAAATAATTTCAACTCATAGGCGTTCCTCTCCACGGAAGTCTTTAGTAAAAGGCGAAAGGCTTGTGCGTTATGAAGAGAAACCAGAGTAAGTGCAGCCCACGCTCGAGAGCAGCCGAAATGCCCAGTCTTCCCAGTCCCAACCCTCGCGGTGATTCTCACTTGGTGTGCCGCTTTCCAAATCCAAGGCCTGGCCTATTGCCACACTGTCACAGGGCCAATATTTTGTCCTTGCTGTTTTTCCGCCAATAAATAGTGCAAATCTTGCTACACTTTTGTATGGCTTTATCTTGCCAAGTATTATAACAACGTTTTGATACCAGGAACCCAACGAGGTCATTCAGGTTTTGCGACAACTTCTGACGGTAAAATCTGCCAGCCATGTCTCTTCAGGTCCATTGACAGTTTGAGCAACGGGCAGCTCCACGTGCATCGTCAATTGTTTTTCCACAAGACAGAAGATGGGTGCACCGTTCCCAGCGACGCTGCAATACCGGGTCGATGCGTGGAGTGAATGGAGCAAGCCCCTTTTTCAACTCCCATTGCTAAAAATCCATTTAATATGTTGTCCCCTGATAGAGGACATATCAGATATTAAACTGATAAGAACAGATACTACACTTGATCTTAGCCAAAAGGCCGAGAAGCGATGACCACCACCTCTTTGCTGTCCGATGCGACCTCCCCGGACGGTTCTCAGTTGTCACGGTCCAGTAATTTTAAAAGGACATAACAGCTGCTACTTGGCACCCCCGTCCAAGCAATTTTGGTTTTCCCAAGTGGTCAAGCTTCTGCCAACCTGCAATGTTCCCATGCTGTCACATTTTAGCTGCGTTTAAGAATCTGAGTTTCCTTATGGAGAGCGCATTTGTTTTTTACAAGTACAAAAGGCTTAACCAAACAGCAAAGCCCACCAAAAATAATTTCAACTCATAGGCGTTCCTCTCCACGGAAGTCTTTAGTAAAAGGCGAAAGGCTTGTGCGTTATGAAGAGAAACCAGAGTAAGTGCAGCCCACGCTCGAGAGCAGCCGAAATGCCCAGTCTTCCCAGTCCCAACCCTCGCGGTGATTCTCACTTGGTGTGCCGCTTTCCAAATCCAAGGCCTGGCCTATTGCCACACTGTCACAGGGCCAATATTTTGTCCTTGCTGTTTTTCCGCCAATAAATAGTGCAAATCTTGCTACACTTTTGTATGGCTTTATCTTGCCAAGTATTATAACAACGTTTTGATACCAGGAACCCAACGAGGTCATTCAGGTTTTGCGACAACTTCTGACGGTAAAATCTGCCAGCCATGTCTCTTCAGGTCCATTGACAGTTTGAGCAACGGGCAGCTCCACGTGCATCGTCAATTGTTTTTCCACAAGACAGAAGATGGGTGCACCGTTCCCAGCGACGCTGCAATACCGGGTCGATGCGTGGAGTGAATGGAGCAAGCCCCTTTTTCAACTCCCATTGCTAAAAATCCATTTAATATGTTGTCCCCTGATAGAGGACATATCAGATATTAAACTGATAAGAACAGATACTACACTTGATCTTAGCCAAAAGGCCGAGAAGCGATGACCACCACCTCTTTGCTGTCCGATGCGACCTCCCCGGACGGTTCTCAGTTGTCACGGTCCAGTAATTTTAAAAGGACATAACAGCTGCTACTTGGCACCCCCGTCCAAGCAATTTTGGTTTTCCCAAGTGGTCAAGCTTCTGCCAACCTGCAATGTTCCCATGCTGTCACATTTTAGCTGCGTTTAAGAATCTGAGTTTCCTTATGGAGAGCGCATTTGTTTTTTACAAGTACAAAAGGCTTAACCAAACAGCAAAGCCCACCAAAAATAATTTCAACTCATAGGCGTTCCTCTCCACGGAAGTCTTTAGTAAAAGGCGAAAGGCTTGTGCGTTATGAAGAGAAACCAGAGTAAGTGCAGCCCACGCTCGAGAGCAGCCGAAATGCCCAGTCTTCCCAGTCCCAACCCTCGCGGTGATTCTCACTTGGTGTGCCGCTTTCCAAATCCAAGGCCTGGCCTATTGCCACACTGTCACAGGGCCAATATTTTGTCCTTGCTGTTTTTCCGCCAATAAATAGTGCAAATCTTGCTACACTTTTGTATGGCTTTATCTTGCCAAGTATTATAACAACGTTTTGATACCAGGAACCCAACGAGGTCATTCAGGTTTTGCGACAACTTCTGACGGTAAAATCTGCCAGCCATGTCTCTTCAGGTCCATTGACAGTTTGAGCAACGGGCAGCTCCACGTGCATCGTCAATTGTTTTTCCACAAGACAGAAGATGGGTGCACCGTTCCCAGCGACGCTGCAATACCGGGTCGATGCGTGGAGTGAATGGAGCAAGCCCCTTTTTCAACTCCCATTGCTAAAAATCCATTTAATATGTTGTCCCCTGATAGAGGACATATCAGATATTAAACTGATAAGAACAGATACTACACTTGATCTTAGCCAAAAGGCCGAGAAGCGATGACCACCACCTCTTTGCTGTCCGATGCGACCTCCCCGGACGGTTCTCAGTTGTCACGGTCCAGTAATTTTAAAAGGACATAACAGCTGCTACTTGGCACCCCCGTCCAAGCAATTTTGGTTTTCCCAAGTGGTCAAGCTTCTGCCAACCTGCAATGTTCCCATGCTGTCACATTTTAGCTGCGTTTAAGAATCTGAGTTTCCTTATGGAGAGCGCATTTGTTTTTTACAAGTACAAAAGGCTTAACCAAACAGCAAAGCCCACCAAAAATAATTTCAACTCATAGGCGTTCCTCTCCACGGAAGTCTTTAGTAAAAGGCGAAAGGCTTGTGCGTTATGAAGAGAAACCAGAGTAAGTGCAGCCCACGCTCGAGAGCAGCCGAAATGCCCAGTCTTCCCAGTCCCAACCCTCGCGGTGATTCTCACTTGGTGTGCCGCTTTCCAAATCCAAGGCCTGGCCTATTGCCACACTGTCACAGGGCCAATATTTTGTCCTTGCTGTTTTTCCGCCAATAAATAGTGCAAATCTTGCTACACTTTTGTATGGCTTTATCTTGCCAAGTATTATAACAACGTTTTGATACCAGGAACCCAACGAGGTCATTCAGGTTTTGCGACAACTTCTGACGGTAAAATCTGCCAGCCATGTCTCTTCAGGTCCATTGACAGTTTGAGCAACGGGCAGCTCCACGTGCATCGTCAATTGTTTTTCCACAAGACAGAAGATGGGTGCACCGTTCCCAGCGACGCTGCAATACCGGGTCGATGCGTGGAGTGAATGGAGCAAGCCCCTTTTTCAACTCCCATTGCTAAAAATCCATTTAATATGTTGTCCCCTGATAGAGGACATATCAGATATTAAACTGATAAGAACAGATTTTTTTTTTTTGAAAAGAATTTATTGACACTCATTTCATACTTTTGTCATTTAACATGTCACATGAAAGTTACCTTTTAAAATACAACAAGTCAATAAATAAACCATAAGACATCCAAAACAACCTTCAAGAGATGCGTTATACATAAATAATCCATAAAACATCCAAAACAATTGCTTTAAAAATGCATTACAGATAACATTGTCATAGATTAAAAGGTATAAAAGGTTTTCAATGTAAATGAGTGTCTATGTTAAAAACTCCTCAGCAGGGAGCGCATATGTTATGAATAAAAAGTCCACTGTTGTGCAGGAGTGGGGTGAGTCCCTACCAAGTGGGAACTCATTCCGCTCCCCCAAACAGATTTGGTCTCTCGGGATCCTGTCGAGGTGCTCAGAGGAGACCCTCACCCTGTAGCTCCTTCCCACCGACCTCACCCGGAGGGTCAGGCCGCCGCTGCTTTGAACTTGTACTGTGTGGCTCCGGCTCCTTCGTCCGAATGGGCACAGAGGCGATTCTTCTTTGAGGCTGTGTCCTAGGCCCGCCGCCTGCAGCTCCGGCCATTCGGACCGTCGCTGCGGCCATCCGGATCACAGCCTCGGGGGGGATCTGCATGTGCTTCCTTACCAGCAAGTTTCTGGAGGTCCATATGGCGTCTTTGATGGCGGCTAGGGTGAGCCACTGTTTGGCAAATGTTCGTGCTGGTATCTGTTTTCCTTGGCTCACCCCGTACAGCACCAGCTGTGGTGTAAGGACCTCCCTTGCTGGCAAGTACGGGAATTGCAAGGAGCCGGCCATTGCCCACTGTTCTACGGCAGCGCTGCACTCCCAGAGCAGGTGCCTCACCGACTCAGGCGCGCCACAACCTGGTCGGGGGCAAGTTGCGTGCGCCGACATGCCCCGGGAGTGCATTACGGACCTGACCGGGAGGATCTCGTGAGCCACCATCCATGACAGGTCCCGGAGTCTGTTTGGAAGAGCGGGATGGTTTACGTTGCGCCAAACTGTTGAGGGCTCGCCCAATGCGAGCCCGCGCACTGGACTCACTGGTTCCCGCTCCTGCACAACAGAAATGAGAGAGCGGTGAGTAGTTAAAACCTGCAACTCCTCCTGCTCAAGGTTAAAATGCCTTAAAAATGACTGGATAAAAGCGTAAGCTGGTGGCAGGTTAAAAGACACTGGAACTCTGAGGTCTGTGGGTAAAATCTTGATTTTCCTGAGGTACGACCCCATCCAGAACCTTGTCATCGCTGCGGTCTTGGGGTTACTGGATGGGGCTGTGGCGGATAAAATGTGCAGGGCGGTGTATCTGCTCCCTAAAAACAAGTACAGGTCAGGCACTCCTTTTCCTCCTTCCTCCTTTGGCTTCTTCATCACGCTTCGTTTCAGTCTTTCCCACTTGGAGCCCCACAAGAAATAAAAGATGGCTCGTTCCAGGTCTAAAATCGTTCTCCTAGGCGGGATAAAAACAGAACTGATTAGTAAAAGCAAAGGTAAAATCACTGCTTTAATGATTAAAACCTTTCCTTCTAAAGTCAGTCCTCTAAGTGTCCAGTATCCTAGTCTCTGTCTGACTTTCCCTACCTTGTCTGCCCAATTTGTTTTCCCTTCCCCCTCCCTATCAAACTTGATCCCAAGTATTTTTTGGTCGGTCCGGGTCACAGTCAGGGGGAGTCCTGTCGTCTCAGTCGCCTTCCATGGTCCATAAAATGGGCTTGGGTCTTGCTTCGGTTGAGCTTCGACCCAGAGGCCTGTCCGAACCAGTCAGTCAAGTCCAGCGTCCTGTTGACAGATAAAAGGTCAGTGCATAAAATGTTGATGTCGTCCATATATAAAATGCATTTTGTCTCGAGTCCCCCGCTCCCTGGGACTCTTACCCCATGGATTCGTTGGTCCTTCTCAAGATCTGTGCCATCGGTTCTATTGAGAGGACGTAAAGGAGGGCAGATAACGGACAACCCTGACGGACACCGCAGTTTATATCCACTGCTGCTGTCAGATGCCCGTTAACAATGAATTTGCTGTTGATCCCCCGGTACAGCAGTCCCACCCAGGCTATAAACCTTCTTGGGAACCCCATTTTTTGCAGTACCTGAAAGAGGTACTGGTGCGAGACCCGATCAAAGGCTTTCTCAAAATCTAAATTCAGGACTACTAGCCGAATGTTTCTGTCTCTCGCATAACAGATGGTGTCTCGGATCAGTACGAGGCTGTCGGTGATCTTCCTCCCCGGGACGGCACAGGCTTGATCCGGGTGAATCAGCTCTCCTAAAAACAGGGACATACGTGAAGCTAATAATTTGCTAAAAAGTTTACAGTCGACATTTAAAAGTGTGATGGGTCTCCAGTTTTTCAAGTCTGTCTTGTCTCTGTCTTTATGTAAAAGCGTCACTATCCCTACTCTAAAACTGTCAGGAAGTCGGTCCAGTTGTTCAAAATCCATAAAAACAACAAGCAAGTCTGGTGCTAAAATGTCCCAAAATGTCAAGTAAAATTCCAAGGGAAGCCCGTCTTCTCCTGGTGACTTCCCTTTCTTAAAAGTTTTTACACAGTTGTTTAGTTCAATCATGGTAAAATCTTGAGTTAAGAGCACATTGTCATTTTTTGCTTGTTCAATTGATTTTAAAACTTCGGTCATGGTGTCCTTATTAACTGCTTTTTCCGTGTACAGTTCACGGTAAAAGTCTTCGACAGTTTCTTTAATTTCCTCTGTTGTGTTAGCTATGCACCCGTTTTCTTTTTTAAGTCTTAACATGCCCCCCCCTTTATTTATGATTTTCTTAAAAAAATATCTTGTGCACTTCTCTCCTTCCTCTATTTCCCTCTCCTTGCTTCTTAGTATGACACCTTTGCTTTTAATTTCTGCTAAAACCGACATCTCTGTTTTAATTTGTTTTATTTCCTCATTAAAATCCATTCCCTGTTGGATTAATTTAAAATACCTCTGAAGTCGTTTCTGCAGTCCCATCATGCGTCTGTTGTCCCTATCTTTTTTCCTCTTACCTGCCTGTCTGTAAAAAGTCTTAGTCTTCCCCTTCACCATTTCCCACCACTGTGCGCGTGTATCGTAAAAGTCTTGAAGGGTCTGCCATTCTTTGTATTGCTCCCTGTACTGCCTATCTAGCTCCCTGTCTTCTAACAGGGAGCAATTGAGCTTCCACAGACCGCTTCCTGCCGTCACACCGGAAGAGAGTGAAAGGGTGCAGGAAAGCATTGCGTGATCGGAAAAGAAAACAGGTACTAATCTAGCATCGGTTGGTGGGCAGTCACGTGATAAAATGTAGTCTATGCGAGAGGCTTGGGTGCCGTCACTACTGAACCAGGTGAAGCCCTCCTCTCTGGGATGCATGGTTTTAAAACAGTCCACAAGTTTAAAATCGCTACATATACTTTGTAATAAAAGTGAAGTCTTGTCTGCTTTAAAATCATCCCCTGTTCTTCTCCTGTCGTTCTTGCTTAAAATACAATTAAAATCCCCCCCTACGACTAAAGGTAGCCTACCTAGCATGTGGGGCTGCAGGTCTTCTAAAAGGTCATACCTGTCATTCTTGTCATTAAAGCCATAAATATTTAAGACTTTAAAATCCCTCCCCATAAAAGTCAGGTGTGTTAAAAGTGCCCGACCATCTCTCACCACAGTGCTGCCCTTTACCAAGACTAGAGGGTTTTTTATTAAAATGGCCACTCCATCACTCTTGTTTTCATTTGACCCGCTCCATAGTGACGTTTGTGGCCATAACTCCTCCCATTCCCTGTAGTGCTTTAAAAATGGAAGGCCACATTCCTGTAATAAAAACACATCTGACTTAAAAGAGTTAAGAAAGGATAAAACCGTCTGGGCTCTAACTCTCGACTTGACGCTTCTCACATTGATAGTTGAGAAGGTGAGTGCCATGAGTATGGTTAAGAATAACAAGTATGACATCTTAAAGACAGAAAGGGAGGGACTTCAAATATTTAAAACAACAATTATTGAATTTCTTGTGAATGGAGCTCTTCCTTCATTCTCACAGGTGAGAGAGGACGGGGTTGAACTCCATTTCCCTTTCGGACTCTGGGAGTTGGCCTCTGACGCAGGGTTGCGTTGAGCTTAGAGACCTTAGGGGTTGATTGCAGAGCTATGCTTAGGAATGAGACTTCATTGGGTGAATCGGAGGGGAAGACTCTGGGCCCCTCCACAGATGAACTGTCTGAGTCAGTCCCAGCTCTTCCCCTCTTTTCCGAGACTCCAGGAGACTCAGAAGACAATTCTGAAATTAGCCTCTTGCCTGGCTGGGCATTGGGGAGGGGGACATCCTCACTATCACCCTGTGACTGGTCAGTTTCCTGTTCTGAGCCAGCCACTGGGCTAGCTCCGCCTTCTGCCTGCATTGCCACCACTTCCTCCCTGTTCACCACTGGTGGGGCAATTGCAGGCCCCTCCCCTTCTCCCGCCTCCCCTGATCCTTCTCCTCCAATCACAGGATTTGGCGGGAGATTTGAATTTTCCAGCCCAAACAGCTCTCCAAACAATTCACCTTGTCCGCCATTTTGTTCATTTTCTGTTCTTTTTGCTGCAGTCTTTAATTTGTTGGCAAATGACTTTGGGCAATCTCTGAAGAGGTGGTTTGTTTCTCCACAAAGATTGCACTTCCTGCCATTGGTGCATTCCATGAAGGTATGCCCAATTTCTCTACATTTGCCACAAATAATCTGCTGGCACGCTTCTGCCAGGTGCCCATTCTCACCACACTTGCGGCAGAGTTTGGGCTGGCCCTGGTAGTGGATGTAGCCCCTGTTGTTTCCCAGAACTATCATGGATGGCAGATGTTTCAGGCCTTGGAAGCCTTGGGGGTCCTGCCATTGTTGGATGGGGACCCTCCAAGCGCAATTCCAAATGCCATCCTCATCTCTCACCTTGGTAGCCTGGCCTTTCACAGTGCAAAATCTGCCCAGCCATAAACAAATGTCATCTGCATTCACAGTTTCATTGAACATTCTGACAATTACAGTTTTAGCTGCATTGTCAGTCAGTTTCTCAACATTAAATGCAGAAAACTGGGGTTTTGCATTTTCAAAACGAATCCAGAATTCTCTCAACAAGGCAGCGGAACAAAAGCTTATATCAAAACCTTTATTAAAAGGTAAAGTCAAGATACAGTTTACATCTTCTGGGGGAATTTCAAGATTTTCTGGACTAGCCTCCTGGAGAAGTCAAGCCTTGATATCACAAGGGGTTCATTTTCTTTAAAGTAAAACGGACACTGTGGTGCCTCCGCATGCCGGCATGGTTGGCCGACATGGCGGAGGCAACACAAAATAAAAGGGATAAAAGAAGCTAAAACCCCTAAAACCGTCTAAAAAAGCAACAAGGAAGCTAAAAATAAGATAAAACACTGATCTAAAAAGCAAAATGAAACCTTAATAAATACTAAAACTAAAACTAAAACACTTACCTTTCTTGTTTGGTCTGGTCGATGTTGTATCCCAGAGTAGTAAGCAGTCCTCTGGACCAATGAATTCCAAGTGAAAGTATCTCAACTACAAACAAGTTGAAATTTACTCACAAGAATGGTTTGATTAACCTCCAAAAACCTGGTTAAAAACTAGGCCACAAACAGGCAAAAATTTTCTCCAGAAATAAGAGGCGATCGCAGTCTTAGCCAAAAGGCCGAGAAGCGATGACCACCACCTCTTTGCTGTCCGATGCGACCTCCCCGGACGGTTCTCAGTTGTCACGGTCCAGTAATTTTAAAAGGACATAACAGCTGCTACTTGGCACCCCCGTCCAAGCAATTTTGGTTTTCCCAAGTGGTCAAGCTTCTGCCAACCTGCAATGTTCCCATGCTGTCACATTTTAGCTGCGTTTAAGAATCTGAGTTTCCTTATGGAGAGCGCATTTGTTTTTTACAAGTACAAAAGGCTTAACCAAACAGCAAAGCCCACCAAAAATAATTTCAACTCATAGGCGTTCCTCTCCACGGAAGTCTTTAGTAAAAGGCGAAAGGCTTGTGCGTTATGAAGAGAAACCAGAGTAAGTGCAGCCCACGCTCGAGAGCAGCCGAAATGCCCAGTCTTCCCAGTCCCAACCCTCGCGGTGATTCTCACTTGGTGTGCCGCTTTCCAAATCCAAGGCCTGGCCTATTGCCACACTGTCACAGGGCCAATATTTTGTCCTTGCTGTTTTTCCGCCAATAAATAGTGCAAATCTTGCTACACTTTTGTATGGCTTTATCTTGCCAAGTATTATAACAACGTTTTGATACCAGGAACCCAACGAGGTCATTCAGGTTTTGCGACAACTTCTGACGGTAAAATCTGCCAGCCATGTCTCTTCAGGTCCATTGACAGTTTGAGCAACGGGCAGCTCCACGTGCATCGTCAATTGTTTTTCCACAAGACAGAAGATGGGTGCACCGTTCCCAGCGACGCTGCAATACCGGGTCGATGCGTGGAGTGAATGGAGCAAGCCCCTTTTTCAACTCCCATTGCTAAAAATCCATTTAATATGTTGTCCCCTGATAGAGGACATATCAGATATTAAACTGATAAGAACAGATACTACACTTGATCTTAGCCAAAAGGCCGAGAAGCGATGACCACCACCTCTTTGCTGTCCGATGCGACCTCCCCGGACGGTTCTCAGTTGTCACGGTCCAGTAATTTTAAAAGGACATAACAGCTGCTACTTGGCACCCCCGTCCAAGCAATTTTGGTTTTCCCAAGTGGTCAAGCTTCTGCCAACCTGCAATGTTCCCATGCTGTCACATTTTAGCTGCGTTTAAGAATCTGAGTTTCCTTATGGAGAGCGCATTTGTTTTTTACAAGTACAAAAGGCTTAACCAAACAGCAAAGCCCACCAAAAATAATTTCAACTCATAGGCGTTCCTCTCCACGGAAGTCTTTAGTAAAAGGCGAAAGGCTTGTGCGTTATGAAGAGAAACCAGAGTAAGTGCAGCCCACGCTCGAGAGCAGCCGAAATGCCCAGTCTTCCCAGTCCCAACCCTCGCGGTGATTCTCACTTGGTGTGCCGCTTTCCAAATCCAAGGCCTGGCCTATTGCCACACTGTCACAGGGCCAATATTTTGTCCTTGCTGTTTTTCCGCCAATAAATAGTGCAAATCTTGCTACACTTTTGTATGGCTTTATCTTGCCAAGTATTATAACAACGTTTTGATACCAGGAACCCAACGAGGTCATTCAGGTTTTGCGACAACTTCTGACGGTAAAATCTGCCAGCCATGTCTCTTCAGGTCCATTGACAGTTTGAGCAACGGGCAGCTCCACGTGCATCGTCAATTGTTTTTCCACAAGACAGAAGATGGGTGCACCGTTCCCAGCGACGCTGCAATACCGGGTCGATGCGTGGAGTGAATGGAGCAAGCCCCTTTTTCAACTCCCATTGCTAAAAATCCATTTAATATGTTGTCCCCTGATAGAGGACATATCAGATATTAAACTGATAAGAACAGATACTACACTTGATCTTAGCCAAAAGGCCGAGAAGCGATGACCACCACCTCTTTGCTGTCCGATGCGACCTCCCCGGACGGTTCTCAGTTGTCACGGTCCAGTAATTTTAAAAGGACATAACAGCTGCTACTTGGCACCCCCGTCCAAGCAATTTTGGTTTTCCCAAGTGGTCAAGCTTCTGCCAACCTGCAATGTTCCCATGCTGTCACATTTTAGCTGCGTTTAAGAATCTGAGTTTCCTTATGGAGAGCGCATTTGTTTTTTACAAGTACAAAAGGCTTAACCAAACAGCAAAGCCCACCAAAAATAATTTCAACTCATAGGCGTTCCTCTCCACGGAAGTCTTTAGTAAAAGGCGAAAGGCTTGTGCGTTATGAAGAGAAACCAGAGTAAGTGCAGCCCACGCTCGAGAGCAGCCGAAATGCCCAGTCTTCCCAGTCCCAACCCTCGCGGTGATTCTCACTTGGTGTGCCGCTTTCCAAATCCAAGGCCTGGCCTATTGCCACACTGTCACAGGGCCAATATTTTGTCCTTGCTGTTTTTCCGCCAATAAATAGTGCAAATCTTGCTACACTTTTGTATGGCTTTATCTTGCCAAGTATTATAACAACGTTTTGATACCAGGAACCCAACGAGGTCATTCAGGTTTTGCGACAACTTCTGACGGTAAAATCTGCCAGCCATGTCTCTTCAGGTCCATTGACAGTTTGAGCAACGGGCAGCTCCACGTGCATCGTCAATTGTTTTTCCACAAGACAGAAGATGGGTGCACCGTTCCCAGCGACGCTGCAATACCGGGTCGATGCGTGGAGTGAATGGAGCAAGCCCCTTTTTCAACTCCCATTGCTAAAAATCCATTTAATATGTTGTCCCCTGATAGAGGACATATCAGATATTAAACTGATAAGAACAGATACTACACTTGATCTTAGCCAAAAGGCCGAGAAGCGATGACCACCACCTCTTTGCTGTCCGATGCGACCTCCCCGGACGGTTCTCAGTTGTCACGGTCCAGTAATTTTAAAAGGACATAACAGCTGCTACTTGGCACCCCCGTCCAAGCAATTTTGGTTTTCCCAAGTGGTCAAGCTTCTGCCAACCTGCAATGTTCCCATGCTGTCACATTTTAGCTGCGTTTAAGAATCTGAGTTTCCTTATGGAGAGCGCATTTGTTTTTTACAAGTACAAAAGGCTTAACCAAACAGCAAAGCCCACCAAAAATAATTTCAACTCATAGGCGTTCCTCTCCACGGAAGTCTTTAGTAAAAGGCGAAAGGCTTGTGCGTTATGAAGAGAAACCAGAGTAAGTGCAGCCCACGCTCGAGAGCAGCCGAAATGCCCAGTCTTCCCAGTCCCAACCCTCGCGGTGATTCTCACTTGGTGTGCCGCTTTCCAAATCCAAGGCCTGGCCTATTGCCACACTGTCACAGGGCCAATATTTTGTCCTTGCTGTTTTTCCGCCAATAAATAGTGCAAATCTTGCTACACTTTTGTATGGCTTTATCTTGCCAAGTATTATAACAACGTTTTGATACCAGGAACCCAACGAGGTCATTCAGGTTTTGCGACAACTTCTGACGGTAAAATCTGCCAGCCATGTCTCTTCAGGTCCATTGACAGTTTGAGCAACGGGCAGCTCCACGTGCATCGTCAATTGTTTTTCCACAAGACAGAAGATGGGTGCACCGTTCCCAGCGACGCTGCAATACCGGGTCGATGCGTGGAGTGAATGGAGCAAGCCCCTTTTTCAACTCCCATTGCTAAAAATCCATTTAATATGTTGTCCCCTGATAGAGGACATATCAGATATTAAACTGATAAGAACAGATACTACACTTGATCTTAGCCAAAAGGCCGAGAAGCGATGACCACCACCTCTTTGCTGTCCGATGCGACCTCCCCGGACGGTTCTCAGTTGTCACGGTCCAGTAATTTTAAAAGGACATAACAGCTGCTACTTGGCACCCCCGTCCAAGCAATTTTGGTTTTCCCAAGTGGTCAAGCTTCTGCCAACCTGCAATGTTCCCATGCTGTCACATTTTAGCTGCGTTTAAGAATCTGAGTTTCCTTATGGAGAGCGCATTTGTTTTTTACAAGTACAAAAGGCTTAACCAAACAGCAAAGCCCACCAAAAATAATTTCAACTCATAGGCGTTCCTCTCCACGGAAGTCTTTAGTAAAAGGCGAAAGGCTTGTGCGTTATGAAGAGAAACCAGAGTAAGTGCAGCCCACGCTCGAGAGCAGCCGAAATGCCCAGTCTTCCCAGTCCCAACCCTCGCGGTGATTCTCACTTGGTGTGCCGCTTTCCAAATCCAAGGCCTGGCCTATTGCCACACTGTCACAGGGCCAATATTTTGTCCTTGCTGTTTTTCCGCCAATAAATAGTGCAAATCTTGCTACACTTTTGTATGGCTTTATCTTGCCAAGTATTATAACAACGTTTTGATACCAGGAACCCAACGAGGTCATTCAGGTTTTGCGACAACTTCTGACGGTAAAATCTGCCAGCCATGTCTCTTCAGGTCCATTGACAGTTTGAGCAACGGGCAGCTCCACGTGCATCGTCAATTGTTTTTCCACAAGACAGAAGATGGGTGCACCGTTCCCAGCGACGCTGCAATACCGGGTCGATGCGTGGAGTGAATGGAGCAAGCCCCTTTTTCAACTCCCATTGCTAAAAATCCATTTAATATGTTGTCCCCTGATAGAGGACATATCAGATATTAAACTGATAAGAACAGATACTACACTTGATCTTAGCCAAAAGGCCGAGAAGCGATGACCACCACCTCTTTGCTGTCCGATGCGACCTCCCCGGACGGTTCTCAGTTGTCACGGTCCAGTAATTTTAAAAGGACATAACAGCTGCTACTTGGCACCCCCGTCCAAGCAATTTTGGTTTTCCCAAGTGGTCAAGCTTCTGCCAACCTGCAATGTTCCCATGCTGTCACATTTTAGCTGCGTTTAAGAATCTGAGTTTCCTTATGGAGAGCGCATTTGTTTTTTACAAGTACAAAAGGCTTAACCAAACAGCAAAGCCCACCAAAAATAATTTCAACTCATAGGCGTTCCTCTCCACGGAAGTCTTTAGTAAAAGGCGAAAGGCTTGTGCGTTATGAAGAGAAACCAGAGTAAGTGCAGCCCACGCTCGAGAGCAGCCGAAATGCCCAGTCTTCCCAGTCCCAACCCTCGCGGTGATTCTCACTTGGTGTGCCGCTTTCCAAATCCAAGGCCTGGCCTATTGCCACACTGTCACAGGGCCAATATTTTGTCCTTGCTGTTTTTCCGCCAATAAATAGTGCAAATCTTGCTACACTTTTGTATGGCTTTATCTTGCCAAGTATTATAACAACGTTTTGATACCAGGAACCCAACGAGGTCATTCAGGTTTTGCGACAACTTCTGACGGTAAAATCTGCCAGCCATGTCTCTTCAGGTCCATTGACAGTTTGAGCAACGGGCAGCTCCACGTGCATCGTCAATTGTTTTTCCACAAGACAGAAGATGGGTGCACCGTTCCCAGCGACGCTGCAATACCGGGTCGATGCGTGGAGTGAATGGAGCAAGCCCCTTTTTCAACTCCCATTGCTAAAAATCCATTTAATATGTTGTCCCCTGATAGAGGACATATCAGATATTAAACTGATAAGAACAGATACTACACTTGATCTTAGCCAAAAGGCCGAGAAGCGATGACCACCACCTCTTTGCTGTCCGATGCGACCTCCCCGGACGGTTCTCAGTTGTCACGGTCCAGTAATTTTAAAAGGACATAACAGCTGCTACTTGGCACCCCCGTCCAAGCAATTTTGGTTTTCCCAAGTGGTCAAGCTTCTGCCAACCTGCAATGTTCCCATGCTGTCACATTTTAGCTGCGTTTAAGAATCTGAGTTTCCTTATGGAGAGCGCATTTGTTTTTTACAAGTACAAAAGGCTTAACCAAACAGCAAAGCCCACCAAAAATAATTTCAACTCATAGGCGTTCCTCTCCACGGAAGTCTTTAGTAAAAGGCGAAAGGCTTGTGCGTTATGAAGAGAAACCAGAGTAAGTGCAGCCCACGCTCGAGAGCAGCCGAAATGCCCAGTCTTCCCAGTCCCAACCCTCGCGGTGATTCTCACTTGGTGTGCCGCTTTCCAAATCCAAGGCCTGGCCTATTGCCACACTGTCACAGGGCCAATATTTTGTCCTTGCTGTTTTTCCGCCAATAAATAGTGCAAATCTTGCTACACTTTTGTATGGCTTTATCTTGCCAAGTATTATAACAACGTTTTGATACCAGGAACCCAACGAGGTCATTCAGGTTTTGCGACAACTTCTGACGGTAAAATCTGCCAGCCATGTCTCTTCAGGTCCATTGACAGTTTGAGCAACGGGCAGCTCCACGTGCATCGTCAATTGTTTTTCCACAAGACAGAAGATGGGTGCACCGTTCCCAGCGACGCTGCAATACCGGGTCGATGCGTGGAGTGAATGGAGCAAGCCCCTTTTTCAACTCCCATTGCTAAAAATCCATTTAATATGTTGTCCCCTGATAGAGGACATATCAGATATTAAACTGATAAGAACAGATACTACACTTGATCTTAGCCAAAAGGCCGAGAAGCGATGACCACCACCTCTTTGCTGTCCGATGCGACCTCCCCGGACGGTTCTCAGTTGTCACGGTCCAGTAATTTTAAAAGGACATAACAGCTGCTACTTGGCACCCCCGTCCAAGCAATTTTGGTTTTCCCAAGTGGTCAAGCTTCTGCCAACCTGCAATGTTCCCATGCTGTCACATTTTAGCTGCGTTTAAGAATCTGAGTTTCCTTATGGAGAGCGCATTTGTTTTTTACAAGTACAAAAGGCTTAACCAAACAGCAAAGCCCACCAAAAATAATTTCAACTCATAGGCGTTCCTCTCCACGGAAGTCTTTAGTAAAAGGCGAAAGGCTTGTGCGTTATGAAGAGAAACCAGAGTAAGTGCAGCCCACGCTCGAGAGCAGCCGAAATGCCCAGTCTTCCCAGTCCCAACCCTCGCGGTGATTCTCACTTGGTGTGCCGCTTTCCAAATCCAAGGCCTGGCCTATTGCCACACTGTCACAGGGCCAATATTTTGTCCTTGCTGTTTTTCCGCCAATAAATAGTGCAAATCTTGCTACACTTTTGTATGGCTTTATCTTGCCAAGTATTATAACAACGTTTTGATACCAGGAACCCAACGAGGTCATTCAGGTTTTGCGACAACTTCTGACGGTAAAATCTGCCAGCCATGTCTCTTCAGGTCCATTGACAGTTTGAGCAACGGGCAGCTCCACGTGCATCGTCAATTGTTTTTCCACAAGACAGAAGATGGGTGCACCGTTCCCAGCGACGCTGCAATACCGGGTCGATGCGTGGAGTGAATGGAGCAAGCCCCTTTTTCAACTCCCATTGCTAAAAATCCATTTAATATGTTGTCCCCTGATAGAGGACATATCAGATATTAAACTGATAAGAACAGATACTACACTTGATCTTAGCCAAAAGGCCGAGAAGCGATGACCACCACCTCTTTGCTGTCCGATGCGACCTCCCCGGACGGTTCTCAGTTGTCACGGTCCAGTAATTTTAAAAGGACATAACAGCTGCTACTTGGCACCCCCGTCCAAGCAATTTTGGTTTTCCCAAGTGGTCAAGCTTCTGCCAACCTGCAATGTTCCCATGCTGTCACATTTTAGCTGCGTTTAAGAATCTGAGTTTCCTTATGGAGAGCGCATTTGTTTTTTACAAGTACAAAAGGCTTAACCAAACAGCAAAGCCCACCAAAAATAATTTCAACTCATAGGCGTTCCTCTCCACGGAAGTCTTTAGTAAAAGGCGAAAGGCTTGTGCGTTATGAAGAGAAACCAGAGTAAGTGCAGCCCACGCTCGAGAGCAGCCGAAATGCCCAGTCTTCCCAGTCCCAACCCTCGCGGTGATTCTCACTTGGTGTGCCGCTTTCCAAATCCAAGGCCTGGCCTATTGCCACACTGTCACAGGGCCAATATTTTGTCCTTGCTGTTTTTCCGCCAATAAATAGTGCAAATCTTGCTACACTTTTGTATGGCTTTATCTTGCCAAGTATTATAACAACGTTTTGATACCAGGAACCCAACGAGGTCATTCAGGTTTTGCGACAACTTCTGACGGTAAAATCTGCCAGCCATGTCTCTTCAGGTCCATTGACAGTTTGAGCAACGGGCAGCTCCACGTGCATCGTCAATTGTTTTTCCACAAGACAGAAGATGGGTGCACCGTTCCCAGCGACGCTGCAATACCGGGTCGATGCGTGGAGTGAATGGAGCAAGCCCCTTTTTCAACTCCCATTGCTAAAAATCCATTTAATATGTTGTCCCCTGATAGAGGACATATCAGATATTAAACTGATAAGAACAGATACTACACTTGATCTTAGCCAAAAGGCCGAGAAGCGATGACCACCACCTCTTTGCTGTCCGATGCGACCTCCCCGGACGGTTCTCAGTTGTCACGGTCCAGTAATTTTAAAAGGACATAACAGCTGCTACTTGGCACCCCCGTCCAAGCAATTTTGGTTTTCCCAAGTGGTCAAGCTTCTGCCAACCTGCAATGTTCCCATGCTGTCACATTTTAGCTGCGTTTAAGAATCTGAGTTTCCTTATGGAGAGCATTTGTTTTTTACAAGTACAAAAGGCTTAACCAAACAGCAAAGCCCACCAAAAATAATTTCAACTCATAGGCGTTCCTCTCCACGGAAGTCTTTAGTAAAAGGCGAAAGGCTTGTGCGTTATGAAGAGAAACCAGAGTAAGTGCAGCCCACGCTCGAGAGCAGCCGAAATGCCCAGTCTTCCCAGTCCCAACCCTCGCGGTGATTCTCACTTGGTGTGCCGCTTTCCAAATCCAAGGCCTGGCCTATTGCCACACTGTCACAGGGCCAATATTTTGTCCTTGCTGTTTTTCCGCCAATAAATAGTGCAAATCTTGCTACACTTTTGTATGGCTTTATCTTGCCAAGTATTATAACAACGTTTTGATACCAGGAACCCAACGAGGTCATTCAGGTTTTGCGACAACTTCTGACGGTAAAATCTGCCAGCCATGTCTCTTCAGGTCCATTGACAGTTTGAGCAACGGGCAGCTCCACGTGCATCGTCAATTGTTTTTCCACAAGACAGAAGATGGGTGCACCGTTCCCAGCGACGCTGCAATACCGGGTCGATGCGTGGAGTGAATGGAGCAAGCCCCTTTTTCAACTCCCATTGCTAAAAATCCATTTAATATGTTGTCCCCTGATAGAGGACATATCAGATATTAAACTGATAAGAACAGATACTACACTTGATCTTAGCCAAAAGGCCGAGAAGCGATGACCACCACCTCTTTGCTGTCCGATGCGACCTCCCCGGACGGTTCTCAGTTGTCACGGTCCAGTAATTTTAAAAGGACATAACAGCTGCTACTTGGCACCCCCGTCCAAGCAATTTTGGTTTTCCCAAGTGGTCAAGCTTCTGCCAACCTGCAATGTTCCCATGCTGTCACATTTTAGCTGCGTTTAAGAATCTGAGTTTCCTTATGGAGAGCGCATTTGTTTTTTACAAGTACAAAAGGCTTAACCAAACAGCAAAGCCCACCAAAAATAATTTCAACTCATAGGCGTTCCTCTCCACGGAAGTCTTTAGTAAAAGGCGAAAGGCTTGTGCGTTATGAAGAGAAACCAGAGTAAGTGCAGCCCACGCTCGAGAGCAGCCGAAATGCCCAGTCTTCCCAGTCCCAACCCTCGCGGTGATTCTCACTTGGTGTGCCGCTTTCCAAATCCAAGGCCTGGCCTATTGCCACACTGTCACAGGGCCAATATTTTGTCCTTGCTGTTTTTCCGCCAATAAATAGTGCAAATCTTGCTACACTTTTGTATGGCTTTATCTTGCCAAGTATTATAACAACGTTTTGATACCAGGAACCCAACGAGGTCATTCAGGTTTTGCGACAACTTCTGACGGTAAAATCTGCCAGCCATGTCTCTTCAGGTCCATTGACAGTTTGAGCAACGGGCAGCTCCACGTGCATCGTCAATTGTTTTTCCACAAGACAGAAGATGGGTGCACCGTTCCCAGCGACGCTGCAATACCGGGTCGATGCGTGGAGTGAATGGAGCAAGCCCCTTTTTCAACTCCCATTGCTAAAAATCCATTTAATATGTTGTCCCCTGATAGAGGACATATCAGATATTAAACTGATAAGAACAGATACTACACTTGATCTTAGCCAAAAGGCCGAGAAGCGATGACCACCACCTCTTTGCTGTCCGATGCGACCTCCCCGGACGGTTCTCAGTTGTCACGGTCCAGTAATTTTAAAAGGACATAACAGCTGCTACTTGGCACCCCCGTCCAAGCAATTTTGGTTTTCCCAAGTGGTCAAGCTTCTGCCAACCTGCAATGTTCCCATGCTGTCACATTTTAGCTGCGTTTAAGAATCTGAGTTTCCTTATGGAGAGCGCATTTGTTTTTTACAAGTACAAAAGGCTTAACCAAACAGCAAAGCCCACCAAAAATAATTTCAACTCATAGGCGTTCCTCTCCACGGAAGTCTTTAGTAAAAGGCGAAAGGCTTGTGCGTTATGAAGAGAAACCAGAGTAAGTGCAGCCCACGCTCGAGAGCAGCCGAAATGCCCAGTCTTCCCAGTCCCAACCCTCGCGGTGATTCTCACTTGGTGTGCCGCTTTCCAAATCCAAGGCCTGGCCTATTGCCACACTGTCACAGGGCCAATATTTTGTCCTTGCTGTTTTTCCGCCAATAAATAGTGCAAATCTTGCTACACTTTTGTATGGCTTTATCTTGCCAAGTATTATAACAACGTTTTGATACCAGGAACCCAACGAGGTCATTCAGGTTTTGCGACAACTTCTGACGGTAAAATCTGCCAGCCATGTCTCTTCAGGTCCATTGACAGTTTGAGCAACGGGCAGCTCCACGTGCATCGTCAATTGTTTTTCCACAAGACAGAAGATGGGTGCACCGTTCCCAGCGACGCTGCAATACCGGGTCGATGCGTGGAGTGAATGGAGCAAGCCCCTTTTTCAACTCCCATTGCTAAAAATCCATTTAATATGTTGTCCCCTGATAGAGGACATATCAGATATTAAACTGATAAGAACAGATACTACACTTGATCTTAGCCAAAAGGCCGAGAAGCGATGACCACCACCTCTTTGCTGTCCGATGCGACCTCCCCGGACGGTTCTCAGTTGTCACGGTCCAGTAATTTTAAAAGGACATAACAGCTGCTACTTGGCACCCCCGTCCAAGCAATTTTGGTTTTCCCAAGTGGTCAAGCTTCTGCCAACCTGCAATGTTCCCATGCTGTCACATTTTAGCTGCGTTTAAGAATCTGAGTTTCCTTATGGAGAGCGCATTTGTTTTTTACAAGTACAAAAGGCTTAACCAAACAGCAAAGCCCACCAAAAATAATTTCAACTCATAGGCGTTCCTCTCCACGGAAGTCTTTAGTAAAAGGCGAAAGGCTTGTGCGTTATGAAGAGAAACCAGAGTAAGTGCAGCCCACGCTCGAGAGCAGCCGAAATGCCCAGTCTTCCCAGTCCCAACCCTCGCGGTGATTCTCACTTGGTGTGCCGCTTTCCAAATCCAAGGCCTGGCCTATTGCCACACTGTCACAGGGCCAATATTTTGTCCTTGCTGTTTTTCCGCCAATAAATAGTGCAAATCTTGCTACACTTTTGTATGGCTTTATCTTGCCAAGTATTATAACAACGTTTTGATACCAGGAACCCAACGAGGTCATTCAGGTTTTGCGACAACTTCTGACGGTAAAATCTGCCAGCCATGTCTCTTCAGGTCCATTGACAGTTTGAGCAACGGGCAGCTCCACGTGCATCGTCAATTGTTTTTCCACAAGACAGAAGATGGGTGCACCGTTCCCAGCGACGCTGCAATACCGGGTCGATGCGTGGAGTGAATGGAGCAAGCCCCTTTTTCAACTCCCATTGCTAAAAATCCATTTAATATGTTGTCCCCTGATAGAGGACATATCAGATATTAAACTGATAAGAACAGATACTACACTTGATCTTAGCCAAAAGGCCGAGAAGCGATGACCACCACCTCTTTGCTGTCCGATGCGACCTCCCCGGACGGTTCTCAGTTGTCACGGTCCAGTAATTTTAAAAGGACATAACAGCTGCTACTTGGCACCCCCGTCCAAGCAATTTTGGTTTTCCCAAGTGGTCAAGCTTCTGCCAACCTGCAATGTTCCCATGCTGTCACATTTTAGCTGCGTTTAAGAATCTGAGTTTCCTTATGGAGAGCGCATTTGTTTTTTACAAGTACAAAAGGCTTAACCAAACAGCAAAGCCCACCAAAAATAATTTCAACTCATAGGCGTTCCTCTCCACGGAAGTCTTTAGTAAAAGGCGAAAGGCTTGTGCGTTATGAAGAGAAACCAGAGTAAGTGCAGCCCACGCTCGAGAGCAGCCGAAATGCCCAGTCTTCCCAGTCCCAACCCTCGCGGTGATTCTCACTTGGTGTGCCGCTTTCCAAATCCAAGGCCTGGCCTATTGCCACACTGTCACAGGGCCAATATTTTGTCCTTGCTGTTTTTCCGCCAATAAATAGTGCAAATCTTGCTACACTTTTGTATGGCTTTATCTTGCCAAGTATTATAACAACGTTTTGATACCAGGAACCCAACGAGGTCATTCAGGTTTTGCGACAACTTCTGACGGTAAAATCTGCCAGCCATGTCTCTTCAGGTCCATTGACAGTTTGAGCAACGGGCAGCTCCACGTGCATCGTCAATTGTTTTTCCACAAGACAGAAGATGGGTGCACCGTTCCCAGCGACGCTGCAATACCGGGTCGATGCGTGGAGTGAATGGAGCAAGCCCCTTTTTCAACTCCCATTGCTAAAAATCCATTTAATATGTTGTCCCCTGATAGAGGACATATCAGATATTAAACTGATAAGAACAGATACTACACTTGATCTTAGCCAAAAGGCCGAGAAGCGATGACCACCACCTCTTTGCTGTCCGATGCGACCTCCCCGGACGGTTCTCAGTTGTCACGGTCCAGTAATTTTAAAAGGACATAACAGCTGCTACTTGGCACCCCCGTCCAAGCAATTTTGGTTTTCCCAAGTGGTCAAGCTTCTGCCAACCTGCAATGTTCCCATGCTGTCACATTTTAGCTGCGTTTAAGAATCTGAGTTTCCTTATGGAGAGCACATTTGTTTTTTACAAGTACAAAAGGCTTAACCAAACAGCAAAGCCCACCAAAAATAATTTCAACTCATAGGCGTTCCTCTCCACGGAAGTCTTTAGTAAAAGGCGAAAGGCTTGTGCGTTATGAAGAGAAACCAGAGTAAGTGCAGCCCACGCTCGAGAGCAGCCGAAATGCCCAGTCTTCCCAGTCCCAACCCTCGCGGTGATTCTCACTTGGTGTGCCGCTTTCCAAATCCAAGGCCTGGCCTATTGCCACACTGTCACAGGGCCAATATTTTGTCCTTGCTGTTTTTCCGCCAATAAATAGTGCAAATCTTGCTACACTTTTGTATGGCTTTATCTTGCCAAGTATTATAACAACGTTTTGATACCAGGAACCCAACGAGGTCATTCAGGTTTTGCGACAACTTCTGACGGTAAAATCTGCCAGCCATGTCTCTTCAGGTCCATTGACAGTTTGAGCAACGGGCAGCTCCACGTGCATCGTCAATTGTTTTTCCACAAGACAGAAGATGGGTGCACCGTTCCCAGCGACGCTGCAATACCGGGTCGATGCGTGGAGTGAATGGAGCAAGCCCCTTTTTCAACTCCCATTGCTAAAAATCCATTTAATATGTTGTCCCCTGATAGAGGACATATCAGATATTAAACTGATAAGAACAGATACTACACTTGATCTTAGCCAAAAGGCCGAGAAGCGATGACCACCACCTCTTTGCTGTCCGATGCGACCTCCCCGGACGGTTCTCAGTTGTCACGGTCCAGTAATTTTAAAAGGACATAACAGCTGCTACTTGGCACCCCCGTCCAAGCAATTTTGGTTTTCCCAAGTGGTCAAGCTTCTGCCAACCTGCAATGTTCCCATGCTGTCACATTTTAGCTGCGTTTAAGAATCTGAGTTTCCTTATGGAGAGCACATTTGTTTTTTACAAGTACAAAAGGCTTAACCAAACAGCAAAGCCCACCAAAAATAATTTCAACTCATAGGCGTTCCTCTCCACGGAAGTCTTTAGTAAAAGGCGAAAGGCTTGTGCGTTATGAAGAGAAACCAGAGTAAGTGCAGCCCACGCTCGAGAGCAGCCGAAATGCCCAGTCTTCCCAGTCCCAACCCTCGCGGTGATTCTCACTTGGTGTGCCGCTTTCCAAATCCAAGGCCTGGCCTATTGCCACACTGTCACAGGGCCAATATTTTGTCCTTGCTGTTTTTCCGCCAATAAATAGTGCAAATCTTGCTACACTTTTGTATGGCTTTATCTTGCCAAGTATTATAACAACGTTTTGATACCAGGAACCCAACGAGGTCATTCAGGTTTTGCGACAACTTCTGACGGTAAAATCTGCCAGCCATGTCTCTTCAGGTCCATTGACAGTTTGAGCAACGGGCAGCTCCACGTGCATCGTCAATTGTTTTTCCACAAGACAGAAGATGGGTGCACCGTTCCCAGCGACGCTGCAATACCGGGTCGATGCGTGGAGTGAATGGAGCAAGCCCCTTTTTCAACTCCCATTGCTAAAAATCCATTTAATATGTTGTCCCCTGATAGAGGACATATCAGATATTAAACTGATAAGAACAGATACTACACTTGATCTTAGCCAAAAGGCCGAGAAGCGATGACCACCACCTCTTTGCTGTCCGATGCGACCTCCCCGGACGGTTCTCAGTTGTCACGGTCCAGTAATTTTAAAAGGACATAACAGCTGCTACTTGGCACCCCCGTCCAAGCAATTTTGGTTTTCCCAAGTGGTCAAGCTTCTGCCAACCTGCAATGTTCCCATGCTGTCACATTTTAGCTGCGTTTAAGAATCTGAGTTTCCTTATGGAGAGCACATTTGTTTTTTACAAGTACAAAAGGCTTAACCAAACAGCAAAGCCCACCAAAAATAATTTCAACTCATAGGCGTTCCTCTCCACGGAAGTCTTTAGTAAAAGGCGAAAGGCTTGTGCGTTATGAAGAGAAACCAGAGTAAGTGCAGCCCACGCTCGAGAGCAGCCGAAATGCCCAGTCTTCCCAGTCCCAACCCTCGCGGTGATTCTCACTTGGTGTGCCGCTTTCCAAATCCAAGGCCTGGCCTATTGCCACACTGTCACAGGGCCAATATTTTGTCCTTGCTGTTTTTCCGCCAATAAATAGTGCAAATCTTGCTACACTTTTGTATGGCTTTATCTTGCCAAGTATTATAACAACGTTTTGATACCAGGAACCCAACGAGGTCATTCAGGTTTTGCGACAACTTCTGACGGTAAAATCTGCCAGCCATGTCTCTTCAGGTCCATTGACAGTTTGAGCAACGGGCAGCTCCACGTGCATCGTCAATTGTTTTTCCACAAGACAGAAGATGGGTGCACCGTTCCCAGCGACGCTGCAATACCGGGTCGATGCGTGGAGTGAATGGAGCAAGCCCCTTTTTCAACTCCCATTGCTAAAAATCCATTTAATATGTTGTCCCCTGATAGAGGACATATCAGATATTAAACTGATAAGAACAGATACTACACTTGATCTTAGCCAAAAGGCCGAGAAGCGATGACCACCACCTCTTTGCTGTCCGATGCGACCTCCCCGGACGGTTCTCAGTTGTCACGGTCCAGTAATTTTAAAAGGACATAACAGCTGCTACTTGGCACCCCCGTCCAAGCAATTTTGGTTTTCCCAAGTGGTCAAGCTTCTGCCAACCTGCAATGTTCCCATGCTGTCACATTTTAGCTGCGTTTAAGAATCTGAGTTTCCTTATGGAGAGCACATTTGTTTTTTACAAGTACAAAAGGCTTAACCAAACAGCAAAGCCCACCAAAAATAATTTCAACTCATAGGCGTTCCTCTCCACGGAAGTCTTTAGTAAAAGGCGAAAGGCTTGTGCGTTATGAAGAGAAACCAGAGTAAGTGCAGCCCACGCTCGAGAGCAGCCGAAATGCCCAGTCTTCCCAGTCCCAACCCTCGCGGTGATTCTCACTTGGTGTGCCGCTTTCCAAATCCAAGGCCTGGCCTATTGCCACACTGTCACAGGGCCAATATTTTGTCCTTGCTGTTTTTCCGCCAATAAATAGTGCAAATCTTGCTACACTTTTGTATGGCTTTATCTTGCCAAGTATTATAACAACGTTTTGATACCAGGAACCCAACGAGGTCATTCAGGTTTTGCGACAACTTCTGACGGTAAAATCTGCCAGCCATGTCTCTTCAGGTCCATTGACAGTTTGAGCAACGGGCAGCTCCACGTGCATCGTCAATTGTTTTTCCACAAGACAGAAGATGGGTGCACCGTTCCCAGCGACGCTGCAATACCGGGTCGATGCGTGGAGTGAATGGAGCAAGCCCCTTTTTCAACTCCCATTGCTAAAAATCCATTTAATATGTTGTCCCCTGATAGAGGACATATCAGATATTAAACTGATAAGAACAGATACTACACTTGATCTTAGCCAAAAGGCCGAGAAGCGATGACCACCACCTCTTTGCTGTCCGATGCGACCTCCCCGGACGGTTCTCAGTTGTCACGGTCCAGTAATTTTAAAAGGACATAACAGCTGCTACTTGGCACCCCCGTCCAAGCAATTTTGGTTTTCCCAAGTGGTCAAGCTTCTGCCAACCTGCAATGTTCCCATGCTGTCACATTTTAGCTGCGTTTAAGAATCTGAGTTTCCTTATGGAGAGCACATTTGTTTTTTACAAGTACAAAAGGCTTAACCAAACAGCAAAGCCCACCAAAAATAATTTCAACTCATAGGCGTTCCTCTCCACGGAAGTCTTTAGTAAAAGGCGAAAGGCTTGTGCGTTATGAAGAGAAACCAGAGTAAGTGCAGCCCACGCTCGAGAGCAGCCGAAATGCCCAGTCTTCCCAGTCCCAACCCTCGCGGTGATTCTCACTTGGTGTGCCGCTTTCCAAATCCAAGGCCTGGCCTATTGCCACACTGTCACAGGGCCAATATTTTGTCCTTGCTGTTTTTCCGCCAATAAATAGTGCAAATCTTGCTACACTTTTGTATGGCTTTATCTTGCCAAGTATTATAACAACGTTTTGATACCAGGAACCCAACGAGGTCATTCAGGTTTTGCGACAACTTCTGACGGTAAAATCTGCCAGCCATGTCTCTTCAGGTCCATTGACAGTTTGAGCAACGGGCAGCTCCACGTGCATCGTCAATTGTTTTTCCACAAGACAGAAGATGGGTGCACCGTTCCCAGCGACGCTGCAATACCGGGTCGATGCGTGGAGTGAATGGAGCAAGCCCCTTTTTCAACTCCCATTGCTAAAAATCCATTTAATATGTTGTCCCCTGATAGAGGACATATCAGATATTAAACTGATAAGAACAGATACTACACTTGATCTTAGCCAAAAGGCCGAGAAGCGATGACCACCACCTCTTTGCTGTCCGATGCGACCTCCCCGGACGGTTCTCAGTTGTCACGGTCCAGTAATTTTAAAAGGACATAACAGCTGCTACTTGGCACCCCCGTCCAAGCAATTTTGGTTTTCCCAAGTGGTCAAGCTTCTGCCAACCTGCAATGTTCCCATGCTGTCACATTTTAGCTGCGTTTAAGAATCTGAGTTTCCTTATGGAGAGCACATTTGTTTTTTACAAGTACAAAAGGCTTAACCAAACAGCAAAGCCCACCAAAAATAATTTCAACTCATAGGCGTTCCTCTCCACGGAAGTCTTTAGTAAAAGGCGAAAGGCTTGTGCGTTATGAAGAGAAACCAGAGTAAGTGCAGCCCACGCTCGAGAGCAGCCGAAATGCCCAGTCTTCCCAGTCCCAACCCTCGCGGTGATTCTCACTTGGTGTGCCGCTTTCCAAATCCAAGGCCTGGCCTATTGCCACACTGTCACAGGGCCAATATTTTGTCCTTGCTGTTTTTCCGCCAATAAATAGTGCAAATCTTGCTACACTTTTGTATGGCTTTATCTTGCCAAGTATTATAACAACGTTTTGATACCAGGAACCCAACGAGGTCATTCAGGTTTTGCGACAACTTCTGACGGTAAAATCTGCCAGCCATGTCTCTTCAGGTCCATTGACAGTTTGAGCAACGGGCAGCTCCACGTGCATCGTCAATTGTTTTTCCACAAGACAGAAGATGGGTGCACCGTTCCCAGCGACGCTGCAATACCGGGTCGATGCGTGGAGTGAATGGAGCAAGCCCCTTTTTCAACTCCCATTGCTAAAAATCCATTTAATATGTTGTCCCCTGATAGAGGACATATCAGATATTAAACTGATAAGAACAGATACTACACTTGATCTTAGCCAAAAGGCCGAGAAGCGATGACCACCACCTCTTTGCTGTCCGATGCGACCTCCCCGGACGGTTCTCAGTTGTCACGGTCCAGTAATTTTAAAAGGACATAACAGCTGCTACTTGGCACCCCCGTCCAAGCAATTTTGGTTTTCCCAAGTGGTCAAGCTTCTGCCAACCTGCAATGTTCCCATGCTGTCACATTTTAGCTGCGTTTAAGAATCTGAGTTTCCTTATGGAGAGCACATTTGTTTTTTACAAGTACAAAAGGCTTAACCAAACAGCAAAGCCCACCAAAAATAATTTCAACTCATAGGCGTTCCTCTCCACGGAAGTCTTTAGTAAAAGGCGAAAGGCTTGTGCGTTATGAAGAGAAACCAGAGTAAGTGCAGCCCACGCTCGAGAGCAGCCGAAATGCCCAGTCTTCCCAGTCCCAACCCTCGCGGTGATTCTCACTTGGTGTGCCGCTTTCCAAATCCAAGGCCTGGCCTATTGCCACACTGTCACAGGGCCAATATTTTGTCCTTGCTGTTTTTCCGCCAATAAATAGTGCAAATCTTGCTACACTTTTGTATGGCTTTATCTTGCCAAGTATTATAACAACGTTTTGATACCAGGAACCCAACGAGGTCATTCAGGTTTTGCGACAACTTCTGACGGTAAAATCTGCCAGCCATGTCTCTTCAGGTCCATTGACAGTTTGAGCAACGGGCAGCTCCACGTGCATCGTCAATTGTTTTTCCACAAGACAGAAGATGGGTGCACCGTTCCCAGCGACGCTGCAATACCGGGTCGATGCGTGGAGTGAATGGAGCAAGCCCCTTTTTCAACTCCCATTGCTAAAAATCCATTTAATATGTTGTCCCCTGATAGAGGACATATCAGATATTAAACTGATAAGAACAGATACTACACTTGATCTTAGCCAAAAGGCCGAGAAGCGATGACCACCACCTCTTTGCTGTCCGATGCGACCTCCCCGGACGGTTCTCAGTTGTCACGGTCCAGTAATTTTAAAAGGACATAACAGCTGCTACTTGGCACCCCCGTCCAAGCAATTTTGGTTTTCCCAAGTGGTCAAGCTTCTGCCAACCTGCAATGTTCCCATGCTGTCACATTTTAGCTGCGTTTAAGAATCTGAGTTTCCTTATGGAGAGCACATTTGTTTTTTACAAGTACAAAAGGCTTAACCAAACAGCAAAGCCCACCAAAAATAATTTCAACTCATAGGCGTTCCTCTCCACGGAAGTCTTTAGTAAAAGGCGAAAGGCTTGTGCGTTATGAAGAGAAACCAGAGTAAGTGCAGCCCACGCTCGAGAGCAGCCGAAATGCCCAGTCTTCCCAGTCCCAACCCTCGCGGTGATTCTCACTTGGTGTGCCGCTTTCCAAATCCAAGGCCTGGCCTATTGCCACACTGTCACAGGGCCAATATTTTGTCCTTGCTGTTTTTCCGCCAATAAATAGTGCAAATCTTGCTACACTTTTGTATGGCTTTATCTTGCCAAGTATTATAACAACGTTTTGATACCAGGAACCCAACGAGGTCATTCAGGTTTTGCGACAACTTCTGACGGTAAAATCTGCCAGCCATGTCTCTTCAGGTCCATTGACAGTTTGAGCAACGGGCAGCTCCACGTGCATCGTCAATTGTTTTTCCACAAGACAGAAGATGGGTGCACCGTTCCCAGCGACGCTGCAATACCGGGTCGATGCGTGGAGTGAATGGAGCAAGCCCCTTTTTCAACTCCCATTGCTAAAAATCCATTTAATATGTTGTCCCCTGATAGAGGACATATCAGATATTAAACTGATAAGAACAGATACTACACTTGATCTTAGCCAAAAGGCCGAGAAGCGATGACCACCACCTCTTTGCTGTCCGATGCGACCTCCCCGGACGGTTCTCAGTTGTCACGGTCCAGTAATTTTAAAAGGACATAACAGCTGCTACTTGGCACCCCCGTCCAAGCAATTTTGGTTTTCCCAAGTGGTCAAGCTTCTGCCAACCTGCAATGTTCCCATGCTGTCACATTTTAGCTGCGTTTAAGAATCTGAGTTTCCTTATGGAGAGCGCATTTGTTTTTTACAAGTACAAAAGGCTTAACCAAACAGCAAAGCCCACCAAAAATAATTTCAACTCATAGGCGTTCCTCTCCACGGAAGTCTTTAGTAAAAGGCGAAAGGCTTGTGCGTTATGAAGAGAAACCAGAGTAAGTGCAGCCCACGCTCGAGAGCAGCCGAAATGCCCAGTCTTCCCAGTCCCAACCCTCGCGGTGATTCTCACTTGGTGTGCCGCTTTCCAAATCCAAGGCCTGGCCTATTGCCACACTGTCACAGGGCCAATATTTTGTCCTTGCTGTTTTTCCGCCAATAAATAGTGCAAATCTTGCTACACTTTTGTATGGCTTTATCTTGCCAAGTATTATAACAACGTTTTGATACCAGGAACCCAACGAGGTCATTCAGGTTTTGCGACAACTTCTGACGGTAAAATCTGCCAGCCATGTCTCTTCAGGTCCATTGACAGTTTGAGCAACGGGCAGCTCCACGTGCATCGTCAATTGTTTTTCCACAAGACAGAAGATGGGTGCACCGTTCCCAGCGACGCTGCAATACCGGGTCGATGCGTGGAGTGAATGGAGCAAGCCCCTTTTTCAACTCCCATTGCTAAAAATCCATTTAATATGTTGTCCCCTGATAGAGGACATATCAGATATTAAACTGATAAGAACAGATACTACACTTGATCTTAGCCAAAAGGCCGAGAAGCGATGACCACCACCTCTTTGCTGTCCGATGCGACCTCCCCGGACGGTTCTCAGTTGTCACGGTCCAGTAATTTTAAAAGGACATAACAGCTGCTACTTGGCACCCCCGTCCAAGCAATTTTGGTTTTCCCAAGTGGTCAAGCTTCTGCCAACCTGCAATGTTCCCATGCTGTCACATTTTAGCTGCGTTTAAGAATCTGAGTTTCCTTATGGAGAGCACATTTGTTTTTTACAAGTACAAAAGGCTTAACCAAACAGCAAAGCCCACCAAAAATAATTTCAACTCATAGGCGTTCCTCTCCACGGAAGTCTTTAGTAAAAGGCGAAAGGCTTGTGCGTTATGAAGAGAAACCAGAGTAAGTGCAGCCCACGCTCGAGAGCAGCCGAAATGCCCAGTCTTCCCAGTCCCAACCCTCGCGGTGATTCTCACTTGGTGTGCCGCTTTCCAAATCCAAGGCCTGGCCTATTGCCACACTGTCACAGGGCCAATATTTTGTCCTTGCTGTTTTTCCGCCAATAAATAGTGCAAATCTTGCTACACTTTTGTATGGCTTTATCTTGCCAAGTATTATAACAACGTTTTGATACCAGGAACCCAACGAGGTCATTCAGGTTTTGCGACAACTTCTGACGGTAAAATCTGCCAGCCATGTCTCTTCAGGTCCATTGACAGTTTGAGCAACGGGCAGCTCCACGTGCATCGTCAATTGTTTTTCCACAAGACAGAAGATGGGTGCACCGTTCCCAGCGACGCTGCAATACCGGGTCGATGCGTGGAGTGAATGGAGCAAGCCCCTTTTTCAACTCCCATTGCTAAAAATCCATTTAATATGTTGTCCCCTGATAGAGGACATATCAGATATTAAACTGATAAGAACAGATACTACACTTGATCTTAGCCAAAAGGCCGAGAAGCGATGACCACCACCTCTTTGCTGTCCGATGCGACCTCCCCGGACGGTTCTCAGTTGTCACGGTCCAGTAATTTTAAAAGGACATAACAGCTGCTACTTGGCACCCCCGTCCAAGCAATTTTGGTTTTCCCAAGTGGTCAAGCTTCTGCCAACCTGCAATGTTCCCATGCTGTCACATTTTAGCTGCGTTTAAGAATCTGAGTTTCCTTATGGAGAGCACATTTGTTTTTTACAAGTACAAAAGGCTTAACCAAACAGCAAAGCCCACCAAAAATAATTTCAACTCATAGGCGTTCCTCTCCACGGAAGTCTTTAGTAAAAGGCGAAAGGCTTGTGCGTTATGAAGAGAAACCAGAGTAAGTGCAGCCCACGCTCGAGAGCAGCCGAAATGCCCAGTCTTCCCAGTCCCAACCCTCGCGGTGATTCTCACTTGGTGTGCCGCTTTCCAAATCCAAGGCCTGGCCTATTGCCACACTGTCACAGGGCCAATATTTTGTCCTTGCTGTTTTTCCGCCAATAAATAGTGCAAATCTTGCTACACTTTTGTATGGCTTTATCTTGCCAAGTATTATAACAACGTTTTGATACCAGGAACCCAACGAGGTCATTCAGGTTTTGCGACAACTTCTGACGGTAAAATCTGCCAGCCATGTCTCTTCAGGTCCATTGACAGTTTGAGCAACGGGCAGCTCCACGTGCATCGTCAATTGTTTTTCCACAAGACAGAAGATGGGTGCACCGTTCCCAGCGACGCTGCAATACCGGGTCGATGCGTGGAGTGAATGGAGCAAGCCCCTTTTTCAACTCCCATTGCTAAAAATCCATTTAATATGTTGTCCCCTGATAGAGGACATATCAGATATTAAACTGATAAGAACAGATACTACACTTGATCTTAGCCAAAAGGCCGAGAAGCGATGACCACCACCTCTTTGCTGTCCGATGCGACCTCCCCGGACGGTTCTCAGTTGTCACGGTCCAGTAATTTTAAAAGGACATAACAGCTGCTACTTGGCACCCCCGTCCAAGCAATTTTGGTTTTCCCAAGTGGTCAAGCTTCTGCCAACCTGCAATGTTCCCATGCTGTCACATTTTAGCTGCGTTTAAGAATCTGAGTTTCCTTATGGAGAGCGCATTTGTTTTTTACAAGTACAAAAGGCTTAACCAAACAGCAAAGCCCACCAAAAATAATTTCAACTCATAGGCGTTCCTCTCCACGGAAGTCTTTAGTAAAAGGCGAAAGGCTTGTGCGTTATGAAGAGAAACCAGAGTAAGTGCAGCCCACGCTCGAGAGCAGCCGAAATGCCCAGTCTTCCCAGTCCCAACCCTCGCGGTGATTCTCACTTGGTGTGCCGCTTTCCAAATCCAAGGCCTGGCCTATTGCCACACTGTCACAGGGCCAATATTTTGTCCTTGCTGTTTTTCCGCCAATAAATAGTGCAAATCTTGCTACACTTTTGTATGGCTTTATCTTGCCAAGTATTATAACAACGTTTTGATACCAGGAACCCAACGAGGTCATTCAGGTTTTGCGACAACTTCTGACGGTAAAATCTGCCAGCCATGTCTCTTCAGGTCCATTGACAGTTTGAGCAACGGGCAGCTCCACGTGCATCGTCAATTGTTTTTCCACAAGACAGAAGATGGGTGCACCGTTCCCAGCGACGCTGCAATACCGGGTCGATGCGTGGAGTGAATGGAGCAAGCCCCTTTTTCAACTCCCATTGCTAAAAATCCATTTAATATGTTGTCCCCTGATAGAGGACATATCAGATATTAAACTGATAAGAACAGATACTACACTTGATCTTAGCCAAAAGGCCGAGAAGCGATGACCACCACCTCTTTGCTGTCCGATGCGACCTCCCCGGACGGTTCTCAGTTGTCACGGTCCAGTAATTTTAAAAGGACATAACAGCTGCTACTTGGCACCCCCGTCCAAGCAATTTTGGTTTTCCCAAGTGGTCAAGCTTCTGCCAACCTGCAATGTTCCCATGCTGTCACATTTTAGCTGCGTTTAAGAATCTGAGTTTCCTTATGGAGAGCGCATTTGTTTTTTACAAGTACAAAAGGCTTAACCAAACAGCAAAGCCCACCAAAAATAATTTCAACTCATAGGCGTTCCTCTCCACGGAAGTCTTTAGTAAAAGGCGAAAGGCTTGTGCGTTATGAAGAGAAACCAGAGTAAGTGCAGCCCACGCTCGAGAGCAGCCGAAATGCCCAGTCTTCCCAGTCCCAACCCTCGCGGTGATTCTCACTTGGTGTGCCGCTTTCCAAATCCAAGGCCTGGCCTATTGCCACACTGTCACAGGGCCAATATTTTGTCCTTGCTGTTTTTCCGCCAATAAATAGTGCAAATCTTGCTACACTTTTGTATGGCTTTATCTTGCCAAGTATTATAACAACGTTTTGATACCAGGAACCCAACGAGGTCATTCAGGTTTTGCGACAACTTCTGACGGTAAAATCTGCCAGCCATGTCTCTTCAGGTCCATTGACAGTTTGAGCAACGGGCAGCTCCACGTGCATCGTCAATTGTTTTTCCACAAGACAGAAGATGGGTGCACCGTTCCCAGCGACGCTGCAATACCGGGTCGATGCGTGGAGTGAATGGAGCAAGCCCCTTTTTCAACTCCCATTGCTAAAAATCCATTTAATATGTTGTCCCCTGATAGAGGACATATCAGATATTAAACTGATAAGAACAGATACTACACTTGATCTTAGCCAAAAGGCCGAGAAGCGATGACCACCACCTCTTTGCTGTCCGATGCGACCTCCCCGGACGGTTCTCAGTTGTCACGGTCCAGTAATTTTAAAAGGACATAACAGCTGCTACTTGGCACCCCCGTCCAAGCAATTTTGGTTTTCCCAAGTGGTCAAGCTTCTGCCAACCTGCAATGTTCCCATGCTGTCACATTTTAGCTGCGTTTAAGAATCTGAGTTTCCTTATGGAGAGCACATTTGTTTTTTACAAGTACAAAAGGCTTAACCAAACAGCAAAGCCCACCAAAAATAATTTCAACTCATAGGCGTTCCTCTCCACGGAAGTCTTTAGTAAAAGGCGAAAGGCTTGTGCGTTATGAAGAGAAACCAGAGTAAGTGCAGCCCACGCTCGAGAGCAGCCGAAATGCCCAGTCTTCCCAGTCCCAACCCTCGCGGTGATTCTCACTTGGTGTGCCGCTTTCCAAATCCAAGGCCTGGCCTATTGCCACACTGTCACAGGGCCAATATTTTGTCCTTGCTGTTTTTCCGCCAATAAATAGTGCAAATCTTGCTACACTTTTGTATGGCTTTATCTTGCCAAGTATTATAACAACGTTTTGATACCAGGAACCCAACGAGGTCATTCAGGTTTTGCGACAACTTCTGACGGTAAAATCTGCCAGCCATGTCTCTTCAGGTCCATTGACAGTTTGAGCAACGGGCAGCTCCACGTGCATCGTCAATTGTTTTTCCACAAGACAGAAGATGGGTGCACCGTTCCCAGCGACGCTGCAATACCGGGTCGATGCGTGGAGTGAATGGAGCAAGCCCCTTTTTCAACTCCCATTGCTAAAAATCCATTTAATATGTTGTCCCCTGATAGAGGACATATCAGATATTAAACTGATAAGAACAGATACTACACTTGATCTTAGCCAAAAGGCCGAGAAGCGATGACCACCACCTCTTTGCTGTCCGATGCGACCTCCCCGGACGGTTCTCAGTTGTCACGGTCCAGTAATTTTAAAAGGACATAACAGCTGCTACTTGGCACCCCCGTCCAAGCAATTTTGGTTTTCCCAAGTGGTCAAGCTTCTGCCAACCTGCAATGTTCCCATGCTGTCACATTTTAGCTGCGTTTAAGAATCTGAGTTTCCTTATGGAGAGCGCATTTGTTTTTTACAAGTACAAAAGGCTTAACCAAACAGCAAAGCCCACCAAAAATAATTTCAACTCATAGGCGTTCCTCTCCACGGAAGTCTTTAGTAAAAGGCGAAAGGCTTGTGCGTTATGAAGAGAAACCAGAGTAAGTGCAGCCCACGCTCGAGAGCAGCCGAAATGCCCAGTCTTCCCAGTCCCAACCCTCGCGGTGATTCTCACTTGGTGTGCCGCTTTCCAAATCCAAGGCCTGGCCTATTGCCACACTGTCACAGGGCCAATATTTTGTCCTTGCTGTTTTTCCGCCAATAAATAGTGCAAATCTTGCTACACTTTTGTATGGCTTTATCTTGCCAAGTATTATAACAACGTTTTGATACCAGGAACCCAACGAGGTCATTCAGGTTTTGCGACAACTTCTGACGGTAAAATCTGCCAGCCATGTCTCTTCAGGTCCATTGACAGTTTGAGCAACGGGCAGCTCCACGTGCATCGTCAATTGTTTTTCCACAAGACAGAAGATGGGTGCACCGTTCCCAGCGACGCTGCAATACCGGGTCGATGCGTGGAGTGAATGGAGCAAGCCCCTTTTTCAACTCCCATTGCTAAAAATCCATTTAATATGTTGTCCCCTGATAGAGGACATATCAGATATTAAACTGATAAGAACAGATACTACACTTGATCTTAGCCAAAAGGCCGAGAAGCGATGACCACCACCTCTTTGCTGTCCGATGCGACCTCCCCGGACGGTTCTCAGTTGTCACGGTCCAGTAATTTTAAAAGGACATAACAGCTGCTACTTGGCACCCCCGTCCAAGCAATTTTGGTTTTCCCAAGTGGTCAAGCTTCTGCCAACCTGCAATGTTCCCATGCTGTCACATTTTAGCTGCGTTTAAGAATCTGAGTTTCCTTATGGAGAGCGCATTTGTTTTTTACAAGTACAAAAGGCTTAACCAAACAGCAAAGCCCACCAAAAATAATTTCAACTCATAGGCGTTCCTCTCCACGGAAGTCTTTAGTAAAAGGCGAAAGGCTTGTGCGTTATGAAGAGAAACCAGAGTAAGTGCAGCCCACGCTCGAGAGCAGCCGAAATGCCCAGTCTTCCCAGTCCCAACCCTCGCGGTGATTCTCACTTGGTGTGCCGCTTTCCAAATCCAAGGCCTGGCCTATTGCCACACTGTCACAGGGCCAATATTTTGTCCTTGCTGTTTTTCCGCCAATAAATAGTGCAAATCTTGCTACACTTTTGTATGGCTTTATCTTGCCAAGTATTATAACAACGTTTTGATACCAGGAACCCAACGAGGTCATTCAGGTTTTGCGACAACTTCTGACGGTAAAATCTGCCAGCCATGTCTCTTCAGGTCCATTGACAGTTTGAGCAACGGGCAGCTCCACGTGCATCGTCAATTGTTTTTCCACAAGACAGAAGATGGGTGCACCGTTCCCAGCGACGCTGCAATACCGGGTCGATGCGTGGAGTGAATGGAGCAAGCCCCTTTTTCAACTCCCATTGCTAAAAATCCATTTAATATGTTGTCCCCTGATAGAGGACATATCAGATATTAAACTGATAAGAACAGATACTACACTTGATCTTAGCCAAAAGGCCGAGAAGCGATGACCACCACCTCTTTGCTGTCCGATGCGACCTCCCCGGACGGTTCTCAGTTGTCACGGTCCAGTAATTTTAAAAGGACATAACAGCTGCTACTTGGCACCCCCGTCCAAGCAATTTTGGTTTTCCCAAGTGGTCAAGCTTCTGCCAACCTGCAATGTTCCCATGCTGTCACATTTTAGCTGCGTTTAAGAATCTGAGTTTCCTTATGGAGAGCGCATTTGTTTTTTACAAGTACAAAAGGCTTAACCAAACAGCAAAGCCCACCAAAAATAATTTCAACTCATAGGCGTTCCTCTCCACGGAAGTCTTTAGTAAAAGGCGAAAGGCTTGTGCGTTATGAAGAGAAACCAGAGTAAGTGCAGCCCACGCTCGAGAGCAGCCGAAATGCCCAGTCTTCCCAGTCCCAACCCTCGCGGTGATTCTCACTTGGTGTGCCGCTTTCCAAATCCAAGGCCTGGCCTATTGCCACACTGTCACAGGGCCAATATTTTGTCCTTGCTGTTTTTCCGCCAATAAATAGTGCAAATCTTGCTACACTTTTGTATGGCTTTATCTTGCCAAGTATTATAACAACGTTTTGATACCAGGAACCCAACGAGGTCATTCAGGTTTTGCGACAACTTCTGACGGTAAAATCTGCCAGCCATGTCTCTTCAGGTCCATTGACAGTTTGAGCAACGGGCAGCTCCACGTGCATCGTCAATTGTTTTTCCACAAGACAGAAGATGGGTGCACCGTTCCCAGCGACGCTGCAATACCGGGTCGATGCGTGGAGTGAATGGAGCAAGCCCCTTTTTCAACTCCCATTGCTAAAAATCCATTTAATATGTTGTCCCCTGATAGAGGACATATCAGATATTAAACTGATAAGAACAGATACTACACTTGATCTTAGCCAAAAGGCCGAGAAGCGATGACCACCACCTCTTTGCTGTCCGATGCGACCTCCCCGGACGGTTCTCAGTTGTCACGGTCCAGTAATTTTAAAAGGACATAACAGCTGCTACTTGGCACCCCCGTCCAAGCAATTTTGGTTTTCCCAAGTGGTCAAGCTTCTGCCAACCTGCAATGTTCCCATGCTGTCACATTTTAGCTGCGTTTAAGAATCTGAGTTTCCTTATGGAGAGCGCATTTGTTTTTTACAAGTACAAAAGGCTTAACCAAACAGCAAAGCCCACCAAAAATAATTTCAACTCATAGGCGTTCCTCTCCACGGAAGTCTTTAGTAAAAGGCGAAAGGCTTGTGCGTTATGAAGAGAAACCAGAGTAAGTGCAGCCCACGCTCGAGAGCAGCCGAAATGCCCAGTCTTCCCAGTCCCAACCCTCGCGGTGATTCTCACTTGGTGTGCCGCTTTCCAAATCCAAGGCCTGGCCTATTGCCACACTGTCACAGGGCCAATATTTTGTCCTTGCTGTTTTTCCGCCAATAAATAGTGCAAATCTTGCTACACTTTTGTATGGCTTTATCTTGCCAAGTATTATAACAACGTTTTGATACCAGGAACCCAACGAGGTCATTCAGGTTTTGCGACAACTTCTGACGGTAAAATCTGCCAGCCATGTCTCTTCAGGTCCATTGACAGTTTGAGCAACGGGCAGCTCCACGTGCATCGTCAATTGTTTTTCCACAAGACAGAAGATGGGTGCACCGTTCCCAGCGACGCTGCAATACCGGGTCGATGCGTGGAGTGAATGGAGCAAGCCCCTTTTTCAACTCCCATTGCTAAAAATCCATTTAATATGTTGTCCCCTGATAGAGGACATATCAGATATTAAACTGATAAGAACAGATACTACACTTGATCTTAGCCAAAAGGCCGAGAAGCGATGACCACCACCTCTTTGCTGTCCGATGCGACCTCCCCGGACGGTTCTCAGTTGTCACGGTCCAGTAATTTTAAAAGGACATAACAGCTGCTACTTGGCACCCCCGTCCAAGCAATTTTGGTTTTCCCAAGTGGTCAAGCTTCTGCCAACCTGCAATGTTCCCATGCTGTCACATTTTAGCTGCGTTTAAGAATCTGAGTTTCCTTATGGAGAGCGCATTTGTTTTTTACAAGTACAAAAGGCTTAACCAAACAGCAAAGCCCACCAAAAATAATTTCAACTCATAGGCGTTCCTCTCCACGGAAGTCTTTAGTAAAAGGCGAAAGGCTTGTGCGTTATGAAGAGAAACCAGAGTAAGTGCAGCCCACGCTCGAGAGCAGCCGAAATGCCCAGTCTTCCCAGTCCCAACCCTCGCGGTGATTCTCACTTGGTGTGCCGCTTTCCAAATCCAAGGCCTGGCCTATTGCCACACTGTCACAGGGCCAATATTTTGTCCTTGCTGTTTTTCCGCCAATAAATAGTGCAAATCTTGCTACACTTTTGTATGGCTTTATCTTGCCAAGTATTATAACAACGTTTTGATACCAGGAACCCAACGAGGTCATTCAGGTTTTGCGACAACTTCTGACGGTAAAATCTGCCAGCCATGTCTCTTCAGGTCCATTGACAGTTTGAGCAACGGGCAGCTCCACGTGCATCGTCAATTGTTTTTCCACAAGACAGAAGATGGGTGCACCGTTCCCAGCGACGCTGCAATACCGGGTCGATGCGTGGAGTGAATGGAGCAAGCCCCTTTTTCAACTCCCATTGCTAAAAATCCATTTAATATGTTGTCCCCTGATAGAGGACATATCAGATATTAAACTGATAAGAACAGATACTACACTTGATCTTAGCCAAAAGGCCGAGAAGCGATGACCACCACCTCTTTGCTGTCCGATGCGACCTCCCCGGACGGTTCTCAGTTGTCACGGTCCAGTAATTTTAAAAGGACATAACAGCTGCTACTTGGCACCCCCGTCCAAGCAATTTTGGTTTTCCCAAGTGGTCAAGCTTCTGCCAACCTGCAATGTTCCCATGCTGTCACATTTTAGCTGCGTTTAAGAATCTGAGTTTCCTTATGGAGAGCGCATTTGTTTTTACAAGTACAAAAGGCTTAACCAAACAGCAAAGCCCACCAAAAATAATTTCAACTCATAGGCGTTCCTCTCCACGGAAGTCTTTAGTAAAAGGCGAAAGGCTTGTGCGTTATGAAGAGAAACCAGAGTAAGTGCAGCCCACGCTCGAGAGCAGCCGAAATGCCCAGTCTTCCCAGTCCCAACCCTCGCGGTGATTCTCACTTGGTGTGCCGCTTTCCAAATCCAAGGCCTGGCCTATTGCCACACTGTCACAGGGCCAATATTTTGTCCTTGCTGTTTTTCCGCCAATAAATAGTGCAAATCTTGCTACACTTTTGTATGGCTTTATCTTGCCAAGTATTATAACAACGTTTTGATACCAGGAACCCAACGAGGTCATTCAGGTTTTGCGACAACTTCTGACGGTAAAATCTGCCAGCCATGTCTCTTCAGGTCCATTGACAGTTTGAGCAACGGGCAGCTCCACGTGCATCGTCAATTGTTTTTCCACAAGACAGAAGATGGGTGCACCGTTCCCAGCGACGCTGCAATACCGGGTCGATGCGTGGAGTGAATGGAGCAAGCCCCTTTTTCAACTCCCATTGCTAAAAATCCATTTAATATGTTGTCCCCTGATAGAGGACATATCAGATATTAAACTGATAAGAACAGATACTACACTTGATCTTAGCCAAAAGGCCGAGAAGCGATGACCACCTCTTTTGCTGTCCGATGCGACCTCCCCGGACGGTTCTCAGTTGTCACGGTCCAGTAATTTTAAAAGGACATAACAGCTGCTACTTGGCACCCCCGTCCAAGCAATTTTGGTTTTCCCAAGTGGTCAAGCTTCTGCCAACCTGCAATGTTCCCATGCTGTCACATTTTAGCTGCGTTTAAGAATCTGAGTTCCTTATGGAGAGCGCATTTGTTTTTACAAGTACAAAAGGCTTAACCAAACAGCAAAGCCCACCAAAATAATTTCAACTCATAGGCGTTCCTCTCCACGGAAGTCTTTAGTAAAAGGCGAAAGGCTTGTGCGTTATGAAGAGAAACCAGAGTAAGTGCAGCCCACGCTCGAGAGCAGCCGAAATGCCCAGTCTTCCCAGTCCCAACCCTCGCGGTGATTCTCACTTGGTGTGCCGCTTTCCAAATCCAAGGGGCACACTGTCACAGGGCCAATATTTTGTCCTTGCTGTTTTTCCGCCAATAAATAGTGCAAATCTTGCTACACTTTTGTATGGCTTTATCTTGCCAAGTATTATAACAACGTTTTGATACCAGGAACCCAACGAGGTCATTCAGGTTTTGCGACAACTTCTGACGGTAAAATCTGCCAGCCATGTCTCTTCAGGTCCATTGACAGTTGAGCAACGGGCAGCTCCACGTGCATCGTCAATTGTTTTTCCACAAGACAGAAGATGGGTGCACCGTTCCCAGCGACGCTGCAATACCGGGTCGATGCGTGGAGTGAATGGAGCAAGCCCCTTTTTCAACTCCCATTGCTAAAATCCATTTAATAGTTGTCCCCTGATAGAGGACATATCAGATATTAAACTGATAAGAACAGATACTACACTTGATCTTTAGCCAAAAGGCCGAGAAGCGATGACCACCACCTCTTTGCTGTCCGATGCGACCTCCCCGGACGGTTCTCAGTGTCACGGTCCAGTAATTTTAAAAGGACATAACAGCTGCTACTTGGCACCCCGTCCAAGCAATTTTGGTTTTCCCAAGTGGTCAAGCTTCTGCCAACTGCAATGTTCCATGCTGTCACATTTTAGCTGCGTTTAAGAATCTGAGTTTCCTTATGGAGAGCACATTTGTTTTTTAAAGTACAAAAGGCTTAACCAAACAGCAAAGCCCACCAAAAATAATTTCAACTATAGGCGTTCCTCTCCACGGAAGTCTTTAGTAAAAGGCGAAAGGCTTGTGCGTTATGAAGAGAAACCAGAGTAAGTGCAGCCCACGCTCGAGAGCAGCCGAAATGCCAGTCTTCCCAGTCCAACCCTCGCGGTGATTCTCACTTGGTGTGCCGCTTTCCAAATCCAAGGCCTGCCTATTGCCACACTGTCACAGGGCCAATATTTTGTCCTTGCTGTTTTTCCGCCAATAAATAGTGCAAATCTTGCTACACTTTTGTATGGCTTTATCTTGCCAAGTATTATAAAACGTTTTGATACCAGGAACCCAACGAGGTCATTCAGGTTTTGCGACAACTTCTGACGGTAAAATCTGCCAGCCATGTCTCTTCAGGTCCATTGACAGTTTGAGCAACGGGCAGCTCCACGGGCATCGTCAATGTTTTTCCACAAGACAGAAGATGGGTGCACCGTTCCCAGCGACGCTGCAATACCGGGTCGATGCGTGGAGTGAATGGAGCAAGCCCCTTTTTCAACTCCCATTGCTAAAAATCCATTTAATATGTTGTCCCCTGATAGAGGACATATCAGATATTAATGATAAGAACAGATACTACACTGATCTTAGCCAAAAGGCCGAGAAGCGATGACCACCACCTCTTTGCTGTCCGATGCGACCTCCCGGACGGTTCTCAGTTGTCACGTCCAGTAATTTAAAAGGACCATAACAGCTGCTACTTGGCACCCCCGTCAAAGCATTTTGGTTTCCCAAGTGGTCAAGCTTCTGCCAACTGCAATGTCCCATGCGTCACATTTTAGCTGCGTTTAAGAATCTGAGTTTCCTTATGGAGAGCACATTTGTTTGTTACAAGTACAAAAGGCTTAACAAACAGCAAAGCCCACCAAAATAATTTCAACTCATAGGCGTTCCTCTCCACGGAAGTCTTTAGTAAAAGGCGAAAGGCTTGTGCGTTATGAAGAGAAACCAGAGTAAGTGAGCCCACGCTCAGAGAGCAGCCGAAATGCCCAGTCTTCCAGTCCCAACCCTCGCGGTGATTTCACTGGTGTGCCGCTTTCCAAATCCAAGGCCTGGCCTATTGCCACACTGTCACAGGGCCAATATTTGTCCTTGCTGTTTTTCCGCCAATAAATAGTGCAAATCTTGCTACACTTTGTATGGCTTTATCTGCCAAGTATTATAACAACGTTTTGATACCGGGAACCAACGAGGTCATTCAGGTTTTGCGACAACTTCTGACGGTAAAATCTGCCAGCCATGTCTCTTCGGTCCATTGACAGTTTGAGCAACGGGCAGCTCCATGGCATCGTCAATTGTTTTTCAACAAGACAGAAGATGGGTGCACCGTTCCCAGCGACGCTGCAATACCGGGTCGATGCGTGGAGTGAATGGAGCAAGCCCCTTTTTCAACTCCCATTGCTAAAAATCCATTTATATGTTGTCCCTGATAGAGGAACATATCAGATATTAAACTGATAAGAACAGATACTACACTTG